>NW_028319126.1:732500-1032500 GCF_062004578.1 Staurois parvus
CAGGACAGCTTGAATGTCTTTGGAACATGTTTGGGGCTGCTTATCCACCATCCGGACTATTCTGCGTTGCAATCTTTCATCAATTTTCCTCATCCGTCCACGACCAGGGAGATTAGCTACAGTGCCATGGGTTGCAAACTTCTTGATAATGTTGCGCACTGTGGACAAAGGCAAATCTAGTTCTCTGGAGATGGACTTGTAACCTTGAGATTGTTGATATTTTGCCACAATTTTGGTTCTCAGGTCCTCAGACAGTTCTCGTCTCCTCTTTCTGTTGTCCATGCTTAGTGTGGCACAGACAGACACACAATGCAAAGGTTAAGTGAACGTCTCTCCTTTTTATCTGCTTTCAGGTGTGATTTCTATATTGCCCACACCTGTTACTTGCCCCAGGTGAGTTTACAGGAGCATCACATGCTTGTAACATTCTTATTTATCCGCAGTTGTGAAAGGGTGCCAATACTTTTGTCCAGCCCATTTTTGGAGGTTTGTGTGACATTATGTCGAATTTGCTTTCTTTCCTCCCTTTTTTTGTTTTGTCCCAATACACACAAAGGGAATAAACATGTGTATAGCAAAACATGTGTTAATGCAATACGTTTCGTGAGAAATACATGATTTCCTGGAGAAATATCAAGGGTGCCAACAATTTCGGCCATGACTGTATGTATACCACTCACCACCAAATGAAAGCTTAATTTGTCCTGAAAAAAAAAACAACAAATAATTCACCTGGATGTGCAAAGTAGTTGTGATGATTTGTATGGTTTTACTAACCCATGTCAAAGTTGCAAAATTGTGCTGAGGCAGTAAGATTTGTTTTACCATTAGACATGTAGGCGTTAAAGAAGAATTCCTGGGGTGGTATATTTTACATACAGCGGGTAAAATAAGTATTGAACGCGTTACCATTTTTCTCAGTAAATCTATTTCTAAAGGTGCTATTGACATGAAATTTTCACCACATGTCGGTAACAACCCATGTAATCCATACATACAAAGAATCCTTGATAAAAATCTGCTGCCATCCACCAGGATGATGAAGATGAAACGAGGGTGGACATTTCAGCAAGACAATTATCCCAAACACAAAGCCAAGGAAACTCTTAATTGGTTTCAAAGAAGGAAAATAAAGCTGCTAAAATGTCCCAGCCAATCACCTGACTTGAATCTAATAGAAAATCTATGGAAAGATCTAAAGATCAGAGTTCATAGAAGAGGCCCACGGAATCTTCAAGATTTGAAGACTGTGAAGAATGGGCAAAAATCACACCTGAGGAATGCACGAGACTGGTTTCTGCGTACAGGAGGCATCTTAAAGCTTTCATTTCCAGTAAAGGATTTTGTACGAAGTATTAAATAAATTTCAGTTAGCGTGTTCAATACTTTTCCCTGTGTCATTCCATTTTATTACACATAACTTAATTTCTGAACTTATTTGTTTTGGTTTCTTTGCATGTATGGATTGCATGGGCTGTTACTAATATGTGAAAATTTAATGTCAATAGCACCTTTAGAAATATATTTACTGATAAAAATGGTGATGTGTTCACACTTATTTTACCCGCTGTAGTTACATGGTCCCGCGCCTTTATTCACAATGCATCAGGCCTGCCGCTCAGCACAGGATCCGGAAGCAAGTAGAGATTGCTGACATAGCAGTGTCTGATTTCCACCTTCCAGGGTCATTGCCAGGTATGATGTGTACTTAGTTACTTGTAAAAATATACCACTCAAGGTACTTCTTACTGTGCTCTTATATAAAGTCAAGGGCAAATTAATAATTATGAGCCATGAAATTATGATAACTGGAGACATAATTTATTCATTCATTGCTTCAGTCCCTTCTCAACACGACCTGTATGATTGTACTGTACTTTTTCCATAGAAGCCGTGGTTTGCAAACATTGCACTGATGATGGCAAGATAGCCTGAAATGGCAAGGTTTAGAATAAATGTATCTAAAATATTATTATGCTATATTTGCAGCATACAGCAGTGGTTCTGGATGTGTATCTGGCCAGTTGGGTATGAAAGAGTTTAATAGGGAAGTGCAGCACTTAAGAAATTAATCAGCAGTATATAGAATATCTGACATCAAAACCGATAAGAGCAATAAATAATAATACTAAAAAAAGTTCTATATAAATGACAGTCTGTGTGGATATAAGGTGCAAGAGAAATATTAAAATCCAGTGGTGGTGCTCCAAAAGGTATGGTAGAATTACACACTCACCAGATGCGTAATTAGAGTACGCATTAAGTATCACATCCATGGTCTCCTTATCAGGTAGAGGTCTGGTCAGGGGTGTAGGTAATCCTCAGGGTGATGGTCTTATGTGCCCAATGGAGATTAAATGGATCCAGGTAGCCAGAGGTTCCTTTTAAGGGATGAGTAGGTGAGGATGCCTGCTTAAAGGGGACTCCTTTCTCTGGATACAAAGGATGGCTGGATCACAAAAACGGGCTCTGCAAATGAAATGCTCCTCAAGGGAGACCAGGAAGGGTGCCCATAGTGTAGTGTTTAAAATTGATTTATTTGATAGTAAAAACGAGTGTTTGCAAACAATATAAGCATTAAAAGCAGTATAACGGCATCAGGTCTGAAGAGATAGACTAACCCTTCAGAGTAAAAGATGGCTGCCGGGCCTCCATGTGGCGCCGGTGGCGTGACGTCACGATGTCCTGGCTCCTCCTAAAAAAAAGAGTTTTGCCTGGTTCCTCCTGCTTTCCTCACTGTAGGACTGATCCGAACATTTTTGTGATATGTGATGAAAACACACGTGATTACCTTCTGTTAAAAGATGGCTTTACTGATTAAATTGTTACTAAACCCAGCATTCACTATATCTATCTGGTCTCCCACAGTACACACAACATGGAAATGAAATTATTTTAGTGAATATGAACTGCAATTTTCTCATCAGTAGTATATAGCAGTTTTGTGACTACTGTTTGGCCAAGCACTGATTACAGCTTGTAGGAGCTTGTTTCATGCTCCTCTGACTGTGCTATAAGGCTGCATGACCCATGACCCTCTGTCTGGACCGCGCTGATTGGCTCTGTGCTGATCACATGCACCTTCCCCAAAAAAGAAAACCCTCTCTAGCAATACACACCAAACTGAGCATGTGCAGAGTGCCTCCTAGGGCTCTGTACTATCAACAGATGGATCGGAGACTGTGGAAGAAGGGGAGGATCAGAGAAGACAGAATCAATCAGCCTTTTTACAAAATGCGGATGAATAACCCCTTAGGTTCCACAGGGAGTGTAACAAGCATGCTTTACTGCATATACAGACTGATTGTACTGCTGTGGGTTTAGTAACACTTTCAATTGAAGGCTCTTTGGTTGTTTTTATTCCCTTCTCACTATAACCTGTATGGTTTTACGGTCTGAGTAGAAATCGTGAAAGTTAGTAATGGAAAACACATCATGAAATTGTGGTCAGTGTAGGTGGAAAATCGATTCACCATTTCTCAAGGAACCCCTAGCAACCTCAGGAGGAACCCTTAGGACTCCACAGAACCCTGGCTGAGAGTGACTGTCCTATAGCCTGAACCGATTCTGCCTCGAAGATTTTTCCTGTCATCCATATAGTAAAAAAAAAAAAAAGCAGCAGCATTGTAATTCCACCGATTTTATGAGATGTGGTCCTCTTCCAAAGCAGATGCAGAAAAATGAATGGAATCTGTACAGAACAAATCACCTCCTTGTACTGTACAGGATTTCCTATATTTATCATTGACAGAATGTGCAGCTGGCTGCTCTCGAACTCCATTGATAAGATCTATATGCACACAAGACACAACATTCATATTGACTGGTTCTGTCTGCTCGCTGTCCGCCACATCTCCTCTCCACTATTGGCTGTTTCTCAGTTCTGTTATTCTGAGATGTATTCTAGAGGTGGAGGTAGTATCAGGTATGCATACCACCAAGGTTAATGAACCTTAATACAAAGAGTTGTGGAGGTGCAAGCTGGCGGGTGACCACCGTGTGATGTATGGAGACAACAGACCTATAACATCTGGATGCTGCAAGCAGCTGCTGAGCGTTTGCAAGGGAATGATCATCTGATTGTCAATGATTAATTCATGAGGAAGCCAGGGTCCGAGGGATTTGTCACCGGGGTTGCAGAACAGAAGTAGGAGCCCGTTGTGAGAGAGATCACTGTACACAGCTTATTGCCAAGAACATGACAAATGGAGAACAGCCAGTCTGGGCCTGATTCTTTCTCTTTCACTTTGTTAGGGTTGCCTTGACAAATTCAGCCAATGTCTTGCTTATCAGATAATCCCCAGCTTTTTCACCCAGCTGTTGTGACTTAGTCTGGCAAAAAAAACACTTATAAATTCATTTTAAATCTTACTTGTAGATCTAAAAATACAAAATTGTCTCAAGCTGTAAAATAGGAAAACCAAAAGCAAAACATAACCTGCATATCTAGCAGTAACATGCCTTTTTATCTGGGTCTCCTCTGCGGGAATTTGTCCTGCTTACCTCCATGTTTTTGAACGATAGGAAATGGACCCACATTTATTACTGAATGAAAGGCCCGCATCACATGGCGTAAAGATGTTTTTGACTTTTCCAGCCAGAGTTGACAGGTTGCTAGTGTCAAATAAACAGAGGTCCATGTGATTTATATACAGTATATAAACGTGCCATTGTTTGCTCTCGACCTGTGTGCTCCAGTAGTACTGTTATATTTTGATGCACTGATCGTCTGCGGGGAAGAGAACTCCGTGAGCTCCCAACCACAACACAGAACTTACACAATGGCTGGCTTTATTGTGAACCTATGATTAACCCTGCAGGGGCAAAAGCACGGATTCATTTAAAGACCTGTTGTAGCTGTGCTACAGTGGAGCAGCTTTATCAAGTATTTTGGAAATGACAGTGCTTCATGTGACTTAAAGCGGAGTTCCACTCACCCTGTCAAAAAATAAAAGTCAGCAGCTACAAAAACTGTAGCTGCTGTCTTTTAAAAAACAGCCACTTACCTGTCCCTCGGTCCCGTGGGGAGTTCCCTGCAGCTCTTTTAACCGACCATCCTGTATTCCAGGAGACCGGCATCTTCAGTGTGGGCACCCTGCTGTGATAGCTTGCAGCTTCACAGCTGGGTACCCACTGCGCATGCGCGAGTAGTGCTGCACTTCGTGAATGGTCCTGTAATCTTCTGGGATCTGTCACGTGTCCCAAAAGACTACAGGGAAGGAGGGAGGGCACCTGCTTCCGATCGCCTAGGCGATCGGACCGGAAGTGGGAGCGGGTACCTGTCAAATTCTGGTACCCGCTCCCCAAAGGTGCCAATCCTTAATGGGGAGCTGGGGGAGCAGTCCTTTAAAGCAGAACTTCCCCTTTTGGATGGAGCTCTGCTTTAACAAACCTTTATGTTTTCTAACTTGAGTGTATAAAGCTTCAGTATTGTGATTACACTTTGGGGCCCATTCACACCAGAAACTTGTAAGTCTTCTGCACATTTTCATGCATTTGATGCACTTTTATGTGTGCATTTACATGCAGTTGACGCATGTTTTTCCATCCATGTTTGCATTGCGTTTGTGCACATTTACATGTATTTGTATACATTTTAGCAAGTTTGCAGTGCGGAAAAATGCAACTTTGTCATTTTTTCACTCTACTGCACTGTAATGGTGTGAACGATGCCCATAGGATAACCTGACTTTTGGATTGTCTGTGCAGTGGAATTGCAGTCAGAAATGCAGCCAACTGCATCTAGTGTGAATGGGCAATTAAAGTGGTTATAAACTCTTCCATATACCCAGTGAAGTGACTGGCATCTGGTGATACACAGAGATTAAACAAATCCTCCCACATAACTTGTACCTGTTTATCTGTAGTCTTCTCTTCTCTGCATCCACACATATAAAGCCATTTATAACTCTTCCCCAAATTACATCACCAATCTTGTCTCCAAATATCACCCAAACCATCCTCTCTGCTCCTCCTATGACCTCCTGCTCTCTAGCTCCCTTGTCTCCTCCCATGCTCGTCTCTAGGACTTCTCCAGAGCCTCCCCATCCTCTGGAACTCTCTACCTCAATCTATCAGACCATCGCCTACTCTGCCCACTTTTAGGTGACCTCTGAAACCCCATCTCTTCAGGGAAGCCTATCCTGCTTTCAGCTAATAACGGAATCTTCTGTTCTTTCTACTAGTCCATCCCCCACAGTTATTACCTTTTTGTACCACCAGCCCCTCCCTCTTAGATTGTAAGCTCCAAAGAGCAGGGCCCTCCAGACCCTCTTATATTGAACTGTATTGTTGATGTATTGTCTCCCGTTCTATTGTAAAGCACTGAGCAAACTCTTGGCGCTATATAAATCCTGTATAATAATAATCCATGCAAAGTCCAGAATTTATAAAGCTTGGCTGAGCTGTCAGGAAAAAGGGGGTGGGGAGCTGAAATTACACACTTAAGAGCTCAGTGAAGAGAGCTCTAAGAACTGATTGGAGGAAAGGCTGTGTGCTGAAGCTCACTCCCCTGTCACCATTTTCCTCTTGCTGTCAGGAAAACCTGTCAGAAATAACTTATGCTGATAGCAGAGGAAGAAAGTAGCAGACAGAAGTGGCACTTGGTACTCTTCATCGAGACAAGTACAGACTATACAGGGATATACTTTGTTCATATTTCATGCCTGAGGTTTATAAGCACTTTTAAAAAGAAAACCCATACAGGATATAAATATGAGAACTGCTCTTGCAATTGCTTTTGTGGTCGTTCGGCGATTGGCATCCTTGTCTTGCTGTCTCATCACTGACCTGGGACATGTTTGTAGCCAATGAAGAATTGAGACATCTGATCTGCTTCAGTTTATTATATTAGAGAGTCGGACACTGAAGCAAGGTTGAGGATGACCGTCTCTTAGGCTGAACCTTTAAGCAGTGGGTGCTTCTATAGTTGTGCCATGACAGGTTCCACCTCTGTAGTTAACCATATGTGTAGATGAGGAGAAAAAAAAAAAATCAAACGCACACACTGATCTGTTGGGGGACCCCCCCCTGCTGGTTTTTATTAAAATACATGTAAAAACATTGGCTAACTGATACTTATTAAAGCACCTTACTGTGGAGAGGTTGGGTTTCAGTTCTGCTTGTTAGCAATTTGTGGGGAACATGAGCGGGTCAGACGGGTTATCTGGCGCTGAGATGGCACAGGGCATCTGGCCAAGAGCGGCAGCGATGTAACGCCATCCAGCCACCAACAGAGAGCGTGTCTCTTTCAATGGTGTCCTTCATACCTACATCATTGCCTCTCTGGCTATCCAGACCAATGACTGATCGATTCGGAGCCCTCTCAGGTCGCTGTAGTCCGTTACCCCCTCCTGTTCCACCCTCTATGTAGATTATTGTGACTTGTGGAATGGCAATGGAAGTGCCGCACAGGGCAACCATGAGCCCTGCTTGCCATGGGCATATTGTCGGTGCATTATATAACAGAGAAGGCTGTGGTACTTAAATGCAGAGAATAAACTGAGAAGGGCCTTTTTTCCCTATAGCTAGTTTGAAAAATACTTATAAAAAATATATAAAAAATATGCACATGTCAAATAGATAAGTTTAGAGTGAAAACAGTTTGAATAAAAAACCAAACCACCACTCCAGAGCCACAAGCTCAGAAAATGGCGGACGATGTCGCATCACCCTGCAGACTGGCTAACAAGACACTTTTGGTCATCACAGCGTAACAGGTTCAAGTGACATCAGAGTGTTGTATAAAATGGTAACAAAATCTGTTCATGTAAGACACACATTATCTCCAACTCTTCACATAATAAAAATAAAATCTGTATGAGGTGCAGCCCCAGGATCCAAACGGTGTTAATCGGCTTAGACTCCCCCCTGTGTGCCAGCAGGCGTGGACAGAGTGACGAATTCCCAGTACACTGAAGGGGGGGGGGTGGTTAAGATATGGAGCAGTGTGAGTTACTGAAGATTTGCAAATGAGGTTTGGCTGGTGGGTTTATCAATAACAATCTGACTTGTCGTTACGCTACAGTATGACAGAATATCAATACAGTACATAATATATGGTACAGTATGTCAATAACGCAGCAGTGGAACTGTGCACACTGATTTTTAGCCCTCATCATGCCGGAGGGGACCTGTCCTCGGCATACAGATAAAGTGCCGCACTCTTTTCCAGGGTGGATAACTCGCACGCAGCGTTGTGTACAACAAATGTATTTCCTACAAAAATCTGCAGTGCTCATGTGTTTTCAAGACAGAGATGGAATAGGCCATAGTAGTGAGGGTCACGGAGCAGCAATGATGTGTAAAGTGCAGTACAGTAACCAATCAGACTCTGTACAGGAACAACTGCAAAAAATGATTATAGATAGAACTCATTGCCTTTCTAAAGGGACCCTGTCAAGTCCAACAAAGTATATAATAATAGTAACCCCAAATCTAATTTTCAGTATGTTTGGCAACATGTTTTAGGGCTGGTTCCGGGTACATTCTTGCACATGCGTTTTTGATGCATTTCTAATGAGTTCCAATGTGTTTTTTTTTTTTTGTATTACGACATGAAAAAATCTAAGGACAATGTGCGTTCCAGTGCATTTTTGATGCAATCTGGTGCATTTCATACAGAAAAAATGCAGCAGGTTTTACATTTGTTGAATGCACTGGTGTGAACCAAGGTCAGTGGAATAAATGGAAAACACTGTGCATGCGTTTTTATGATGCAGATTAAAAATGTACTGAACTGCATCTGGTGTGAACCAGCCCTTAGGACCAGTACACACCACAAAAACACACTCTGGACGTGTTCCATAATGGAGTCCGATCCATTATGCTCCCCAATCCGCAGATCCAATCCATCCTGTGGGGATCGTCTGCATGCAACCTATACGGGGTGTTACCGGACCCACTTCACGAAAAGGTAAGTTGTAAAGAAAGCCGACGACCCCCGCAGGATGGATCGGATCCATCCTGTGGGGGTCGTCGGATTTCTTTACAACTTACCTTTTCATGGAGCGGGTCCGGTGTCACCCCGTGCGGTAGGTGTCACCTGGTGTCACCCTGTCACATGCATTCCTGTGCATTTTTGATACATTTTTCTGTTTTCCAGTACAGTTCTGTGGAGAAAAAATGCAGCATGTTGTTCGTTTTTGTTTTTTTTTTTTTCTCTGCAGCTGGAGCAGACTGCACTGGTGTGAACTAGGGGCATTGGAATACAAGGAAAACACTGTGCATGCGTTTTTGATGCAGAAAAAGAAAGCACTGGACTGCATCTGGTGTGAACTGGCCTTAAATCATTTCTTGCTAATCTACTCCAAAGTTTTTAAGCGAGAGATCCTGCCAGTAGCAGCACCTCTTGTTGTAGGCTGACAACACCAAGCCACCGCCTATCAGTAAAAAGGCCATACACTAGTAGTTATCAGATGAATGTTCCTGCAAACATATGTATGAACATTCCCATCAGTGCATGTGTTGACATGACAAATGTCATTTGAAAGTACCTGAATAATGTTTGCACAATGGTATTGCACAGATCAGCCCCAATCCTCCTATTCTCTGGTTCCCCACTGGTGTTCCCCTCTCGGCTCCTCACCCCCCCCCCCACTTGCTATGGGGGCACTTGTGTGGGCTCGCTCCCAATCTGACTCTGTGTGTTCTATCCCATCAGAGGAAGCCAATGGTTTTCACCCGCTGTCTCTGAGCCAGTGAGGAATAAGAGTAGAGAGAGACACTTCTCTCATGCACATTGCTAGATTGAGATCAGGCTCAGGTATAGGGAGGACTTGGGGATGGGGCTGCACTGAGAAGGTTTTTTTTCCTCAATGTAGAGAATGCATTAAGGTAAGTAACCTTCAGCTTCTAGAACCACTTTAACAAAACTCAAATTCATTGTTAGAATTGTGTTAGTTCAAAAACTATATTCCATTTTGCTCCTTTGAATTTTAATGCCACTGCTAATACTAAAACTGTATGGCCAGTTTTAGTATTAGCATTGCTGTGTGGGCTCCTTCAGTTGTCTGTAGCGCTTCTAGACCTGATACGCAGCTCAATGGCTAAATGAACAGGAAGTCCTGTTACTGGCAGGATCAAAACATTTTTTTTCTGCTGTTAAAAGTGCAGTAAGATGCTAAACATACTGAAAATTAGGTTTTGGGTTTACATACCAGTTAACTTTGGATGACATTGATAATGCCCAATTTAGAAAGAAAAAATACTTTTGTTGTTTTTTTTTTTTTTTAAAGAGGGTTTTGTGTTTATATAAAATACATGAGATAAGGCCACAATTTCAGAGCAGTAATCCATGATATCTAGTGAGTGTGGCTTTCTCAAATATTTAAACAAATGGGACTTTGTTGGTACCCAACTTCCAATCTTGTAAAAATAAGTTTAATATTTCTCTTCCATAAAAAATATAGCTCATAAAACATATACACGTGCTTGAAGGCTGGTAATGTTTATCACACAGAGATATATTGGATACATTGCTACCACATATTGAATGTTCTTCACATTAATAACATATTCCAACTGCATATATTGCATCATTCTTTATTGGAAGTGTAACAGCTTTCTATGTATTTCATGAACAACATTCACTTTTATGAATGTAAATATATGGTGAGTATATGGACAGCCAGCCTTAATGTTAAAAAGTTCATGCAAACTTGCTCTACAGATGCCAAACTGGGCAGCCAAATAGGGTCCACACTGAATATTGCTTAGTGGCCTTCCGTAATGATGGACTATTTTTCATCTATTTATTCCCCCCCCCCCCCTCAGGGGCCTCAGCCTCTCTCATAGTTTTCAATTTACTTTGTGTATGAATATTCAGACAGTGGGGGTATTAAATTTGGTCTACATCTGTCTGGGTATGTCCATGGAAGGTGGAGTGGATAAACTTTGGTGGTTTAATATTGATGTCACGGTGGGCCAGTGTCAACTTTGTGACTTCCAAAAATTGGGCTAACCTCCACGGATAAGAAGAGTGCTGTGTCTCTTGTGACCTTTTGTATCTTTCACATGAGGTGTCCTCACTTCATTGGCCTCCAGGCTAAATGGAAAGCAGAGCTCTGAAACGCGTAGAGCTGTTACACTTCCAATAAAGAATCATGTAATATATGCAGTTGAATAAGATTGAAAGCTGCATACCTTCAAAGCCCTATTTGTTTGTAGAAATATCTGTTGAAAGTAGCAGGGATGGTGGTTCAATGAGGGTATACGTTCATGGAAAGGATTTAGGCATTGATGACAGTTGTTCTAGTTAGGTGGAATTGTGTGGCTTACTGCAAGCTGCCCTCTGGTTGTTTAAAGGTTTTAACACTGCTTTGTCGCTTGTATCCTCTCTTTGTGGACTTTATGTATGAAAAGGTAAAACCACTTGTGGCACATAACAACCCATCAGCATCCTTCATGTATTGTAAAATCTGGACTGTGAGAAAAGAAGTTGAGAGCTGATTGCTCATGGTTGCTACAGATGAGTATAATATTCCAATTTAGTCTACTTTTTATACATCAGGCCCTAAACATTGTCTCATTATCCAGTATATGAATTCTGAAAACTGCTTTATACCCAACATTATGGACTGAATGAATCTGCCAATAAGACGTTTGTCTGCTTGATATGATAACTGTGATTTTCTTAACACAGGCTTCCAAACTACCTCCTACGAGATGAGGTTGGAAACTGCTTATCACATATGCCTTGCAGGTTTGTTGTTTGTAATTTTGGAGTGTCATCATTGCTTCTGCACTGAAAAAAGTAAATGACTTTTTTAGGCATGTTATATACTTGTTACAGTGCAATGGATCGCAAAGGCCTGAAGGTGCCTGAGAAAACAATACACCGAACACCTCTGATCATTTTCCTGGCCTTTTATCTTTTTCCCACCATTGGAGTCACATCAGGAGTCTAAAGCTGGCCATAAATGGATCAAATCTTGGACAGTTTAGCAGGGACCGGCTGAGATTCGATCCATCCATAGCCGGCAGGTTGTACTGAAATTGAGCCATTAACTGACTTCAGCACAGCCAGCGTGTCAGGTTTTTTTTTTTTTTTCTTTTTTCGATCACTCTTGGTGGCTGTAGCCATTCAAAGTGATCATTTGTGTTCTGCCGGCAGAACACAATAGCAGGAGGGATTACCCCATCAACACTGACTGTGTTCATGGGAGAATTGAGCAATTTCTTTCTGCAAACCGTGGTTGTGGGAAAGAAAATTTTATATAATGCATGACCTGCTTAAACCAGCCTTTCTTAAAGTGGTTGTAAAGGCTCAAGGCTTTTTACCTTCATGCATTTTATGCATGAAGATAAAAAACCTGTGTGCAGCGGCCCCTCCAATACTCATCCGAGCCCCCTCTCTGTCCAGCGCTGTGCATGAGAGCAGACCTACTCCCGGGTCGCCCATTTCTCATTGGCTGAGACAGCAGCAAGAGCCATTGGCTCCTGCCGCTGTCAGGCACACAAGTGAGCCAATGAGGAGAGATGGGGGGGTGGGGTGAGCCACTGCTCCATGTTTGTTATAGGCGCATACAGCAGCGGCTTGGGAGCAAGCATGTACCAGTGTCCCCAGAGCAAGCGGCTTGCTGTGGGGGCACTGGCAGAAGAGGAGAAGCCAAAAGAGCCGGTGGGGGACCGAAGAAGAGGAGGATCTAGGCTGCTCTGTGCAAAACCATTGCACAGAGCAGGTTAGTATGATATGCTTATTATTTTATAAGAGGAAAACACAAACTTTTTTACTATTACTTTTAACTTTAACACTGGGGAACCCCAAAAAAAGCCTTCAGGTCTCAGGGAACCCCTAATAATTGATTTAACTACAACTCGCAATACATTGGTATGATGTTCAACTGGAAAATTGCTCCCTATATTGACAGAAGAAACTATTCCCCTTACAACTAGCTAAAAAAGATTGTTTTTATTGTTAAGTGATTAGTTAAAATAAATTGCTCAAGGAAATCCTAGCGACTTTTGGAGGAACCCTGGCTAAGAAAGGCTGGTCTATGTTCATAAATAATAGAAAGTGGAAAAATTTCATAAGCGAAAAGGGCTTTTACTGCTTACTGCGGGTGAAAGTAAAGATTAAAAACACCCCACCAAAGGCCCTGAGATGGACTGTTTGGTGGATGTTGAACTCGCTGTTTTCCACCAAAACCAGAAATAACCACTTCAAATGGACTGGCCCTTTTTAAGTTATCGTTTTGCCTGACACCAAGTGTTAAGCAAGCCATAGATGATTCACTTTTCTTTCCTTCCACTATGAGGGGAAGGAAGGAAGGAAGGAAAGAAAGAAAGAAGGAAAGAATAGAAAATCAGTTGATTCCCCCTTCAACACAGTCAGTGTTTGATAAGGGAATCTATCTCTCAGTGCTGTTGTATTCTGCCAGCTGGGAGCCATCCTGGCTGGCAGAATGCAGTGATTACTGTTAGCGGCTATAGCCGCCGACACAAATCACATGTAAAAAATCCAACAGGCTGCTTATTCCCAAGCTGGTAAATGATTCGACTTGGGTACAACCAGCCTGCCCAACCAGGATACCACCAGGAGTACTTGGGTACAACCAGTCCTTGCTGAACTGGCCAAGATTCGATCCATCTATGGCTGGCTTTAGCAGAATGCCAGAAAGGAAAAGGGATGCTAAAATGTTTTTGCATTTTTTTTTTTCTCGCAGAGATATGTGTATTCTCTCAAGATATGAAAATAGAATCAACAAGCTGCATGTTCTATGCCCTGTTTGTACTTTCTGCAAACCACAGGGTCCCACTCCCATCTTTGCCTTTCTGTAATTGTGTTACAATGTGCCGTTGACTATGGCGAGGCTGTGAGCTCGGTGACTGACGGGTGTGGAGAGTTGTGAGAACAGTGTAAATACAGGAGCAGATCAGTGAGACACACATATTGATTATCGATCTCCTGAGAGTGTTTTTTTTTTTTTTACAATTTGCCTACAGAATTCCTTCAGCCTTTGTATTGTGACATTTGTCGGTGCTATCTGGGCTCTGCACTGTATACATGGTCCTTCAAACATCTTGCACCTGGAACACATTCTTTTGCTTTTAACATAATTTCCAGTCATTGTTAAACAAAAACGCTTTCATAAATATTCTCTGTGGCACTTTGAGGGCTTCTGTGCCAGATATTTTGCTTTTGCCTCCTTTTGATAGCATTAATGTTTCCTTCCCTGTGACTTTTCTGGTGGTCAGATTGGAGAATAAGGATAAGAGTGCCAAAATACTTGCATTTGTCCAGTAAAAGTTTATTTTTGTTTAATGACAAACGATCAGAAGAGAACGCCAACACATTTTGGAGTCTCAGAACTCTACCTTTATTGTGAATGCTGGCATTGAGTCAGAATAATACTTGACAAAAGTTATACACTATAAGGGTAGGAAGATAAAGATTCAGGTTGCCAATCTGACCTGATTATTATATACCTACCGTACTTTTCTCTGTACAACTAACTGTTGTCTGGTATTATTTTGGCTCAATTCCTGATGGAGTTCTGAGCCCCTGTAAGGCATTGGCTTTATCCACTGACCTCTTTATATAAAAAATAACTTTTACTGGACTTTTACTTTTTTATGATGCTCTCACCCTTTCTTTTTCAACACTTCTTCAGGGAACCTCACGGATACCTTTTGTAAACAAACAGCTGCTTCTAAAACTCTGATTCGAAATTTGTTTTTTTTACATACATTTTTTTTTCTTTTGACTGTCAGCTCATTGTGCTATTCTATGACGGAAAACAGTGGCTAGTTGGGGAAAAGGAGGGTTGATGTCATTGTGTACATATGGATTTGCAAGCACAAATGTTTTATAACGTTTCTTCTGCAAAGGTGCACTACCCTTGGCTTTTGTAATGGAGCAGCACTCCTGAACAGAAAACAGGACAAGATCGTCCCCGGAGCAACCGTAGCAGGAACCTAGGACCCGGTGGATGCCAAGGAGGGCAAGGGTCAGCTTCCAGCTACAACCTCACTGCTTATGTAGTAACTAGGGGAGCACAGTTCATCTGTCTGTCTTCCCACAAGGGAAAATGTACATGGCTGATAGGGCCATACTAGTACAGACAATGCAAATAGGATAACTTCTCTGTGCCAATTGCACAGAGAAGGGAAGTTGGGTGCAAAGTTGACACCTTGCCTAGGGCCCATTTTGCCTTAACGTGTCTAATTCTGAGCACACACAAATTTCACTATAATACTTTTTTATGTTTTAGATTTGTGGCGCCATGAAGCCCAATCGTGGTTAGGCCTATCCATGTTCATGGGCTTAGTTCAGTGGGTGCCGAGAGCTGCCCTGTCAATAAATCTATCATATCTAATGTAATTTCCTATTGATTGAAGATAGCAAGGCCAGTTCTTATGTGTCCAAGAATCCTTTCATTTTTTAATGCAGAATATAATACTAATCTAGAGGCTAGTTTGAGGCGTTCTACCTTCACTGTAAGTCGTCAAGATCAGTTTCTGTGAAAGAGCTTGTGTGTAATTCTAGCTGGACAGAGTTGTTGTTGGAGGTGACCTTATGGCTGTAGACTGGTCCTTCGTCTATAAACAAGGACTGTACATCTAGATTGCACAGTGCTGGGAAGGCTTTTTTTGGAGTGTGCCCTGCAGACCCACATTAGACCTTTTAATGGAGTGTTAGTGTCTTTTTTTGTCAGAATTTTTCCTAGAGCACGCATCTAATTGGTGCCACAGTTGTCACTGCACAGGCCTTGATATAGCCCTTTGGAGGCATATTTATGATAGCATTTATGTTCCTCTGGGTTCACACATGAAAACATTTACAAGTCATGAGTGAACTCTACTGCAGCTAACATAATTAGAACCTGCAGTCCTTTTTCTTTTTGCTGGAAGAGTAGAGGACATCCTTGTTGAGGTAACTGTGTCATTCCTGGATCTACAGCAACAGACATCCTGCAGAATCATAACACAATAAATAACATGCGCTACACCTGATCACTGAAAAACTGGAATAAATATGCAACAGAGGGGGTGTGTGGACTGCTCGTTCCTCTTCTTGCTTGATGTCATCTCCGTACAAAGTTTCCCAGGAACAGCAGAAGTTCACTCAGATTTCCAACAGCTGTCAGATGTGAGCTCCGTGTCAGCTGCTTTGTTAGATTTTTGAAACTATTGTGACTTTTCCCTTCTTAGATGTGTATATTTATTTTTTTTTTAGTGTGGTTCTTCATCGTGCAGCTTTTACCACACCCTCTTCTTCCAAAATTCGGCCTAGATTCTGCTGTGTATTGTTTTTAAAAGAGTGAAAACACAGCGGTTTGAGGTCTGCCAGAAACAAGGGTCACAGTGAGGATAATTTCACACATCTGGGTTGTGGCTTCTTGCGGTAAACTTTTTGTGGTTATTTTCCTGCCTTTTGGTCCTTTTTAAAGTTTCCTTCTGAACATCCATAGCTTTAGGTCCTTCTATAGTCATGTGAATGTACTATAACAAAAATAGACTGGTTTTCTGTCTTATTCCTTCATCGTTAGTCATTTCTCTGTG
Source organism: Staurois parvus (assembly GCF_062004578.1). Taxonomy (NCBI): domain Eukaryota; kingdom Metazoa; phylum Chordata; class Amphibia; order Anura; family Ranidae; genus Staurois; species Staurois parvus. Next base: position 749,004 of record NW_028319126.1, read on the forward strand.
CCAGTTTGTCCACTTCCTGCCTTCTTTCCAAATGTGAGTTCCAACCATTGCCTTACTTCCTGGAGGTTGTAGAAGAATGGCCCTTTACCTCCAAGGTACACAATTTTTTGCCTCTGTACAATGCACACTCTTTCAAAAGAAACCCCGTAGGCCACGTTGGTGTTATTGTCCATGCAGTCTGCAACCACCTGGCACTGTGGGGGGAGGGAATATTGCTCAAGGAGTTTGTTGGCAGCAGCACAACGATCTTCTTGGTTCCTATGCTTCTTCACTTCATAAGAGGAGATGCCAGGAGCTGCCCAGCCGTCTGAAGGATGAGCCTCATCGATGTAGACCAACAAGAAGTCGGCCACTCCAGAGAACTCTTCCACCATCTTGCTGAAGGCTGGCAACTGGCTTATGAAGGGAGGTCAGGTGGCTGATCCAAAGTTGACAACAAGAGGGCGCTCTGAGCTGGCAAAGTCTAGAAGGTGACATGGTGTGCCAGGCTTTCCCGAGGAGTTGTTTTTGTCGTTAACGTGAATAACATTTGAATTTGGAGCATCACCTCCTAGCTTTACCTAAAGAGAAATAAAAAAAAAAAAAAAAAACATGTTTACTTACATTTTACAAGATGTAACCTGCAAAAATTAGTAATTCTGTGATGGAAAATTCTTTTTTTTCCATTTTTTTTTCAAAAATCTTCCCCATCTAACCTTTGGTCAAAGCATCAAGAATATTTAGTTTAGGTTCCACAGTGAGTATAATAAGCATGCTTTAATGCATATACAGACTGATTTTACTTTTGTGGGTTTAGTAACACTTTAAGGTTTGTATTTTTATTTGGTGATATGTTTTCAAGATGTGTAAAAAACAGGTGGTTTGTGGTGCATGTCCTACCACCCCTGGAGGACATTAGATGACGAACCGCGTATGACGGGGCCAAGACATGACATGAAAACGTGTGCTAGTGTTGTACACTCGCAGCCAGGTCGGTCAGAGTGAGCCTGGTTCAATTGTATGCTTGTTCACTTGTGTCAGTGGAGATACATCAAAATGTGAGTATACTGATTTAAAAACAAAAAATGTTTTAAGGATCTTATGCTATGTGAGCTCCTCCTCCCTCTTTAAAAATTGGTGATCGTGGTACTGCATACTATACGGATGATTGTGTGAATATACTGAGGATCTTGCTGCGTTTGCAGATTATTACTCCCAGAGGGGATGTGCTGCATGCTGGTCTTTAACACACCAGCATTTACCTCTGGTGAGTTCATTTTGTATTTCATGGTGGTGGATGATGTTGGTGCTGGTGGAAGAAATAGGAAAGAAGCATTCATTGTTCATTTGAATTAAAGGGGAACTATACTCACCTCAGTTCCAGCGATGCAGCATCCCTCTGCTACCCGCCTGGCCACTGACATCTTCGAGTGGCCGGCTTCCAGGTCTCGATTGACTGCTGCTGTCATTGGCCGGGTGGAGATTACATCACTTACATGCATACGCAGGAGTTCTATCACATTCAGCAATGCCAAGTTTATACAGTGAGCTGCGCTTGCATTAAAAGCATGTCTCTTCTGCACTAAAATTCCTGTCTGCCAATTTTTATTTTTTTAGTTAAAGTTCCACTTTAAGTTACAGAGGGACTGTTTGAATACTCTTGAATGTGCACAGACTTTTTTTCACAGATATTGCACATGTTTGTTAGTTATGCTTTGGTCATACACATTGTATTTTTTGTTTATTTCTTGATTGGGTTATGCTTATATACACTGCTGTCCAAGGATTTCATCCCGATACCTAATGGCAGTCAGGGTGCCATTGTCTAGCCTGTAGAGGTCTGTGTGTCCCTCCATGGATATGCCTCCCCAGACCATCACTGACCCACCACCAAAACTGTCATGCTGAACCATGTTACAGGCAGCAGAACGTTCTCCACGGCTTCTCCAGACCCTTTCACATCTGTCACATGTGCTCAGGGTGAACCTGCTCTCATCTGTGAAAAGCACAGGGCGCCAGTGGCGGATCTGACAATTCTGGTGTTCAATGGCAAATGCCAATCCAGCTCTATGGTGCCAGGCAATGATCACAGGGCCCACTAGAGGATGTCGGGCCCTCAGGCCACCCTCATGAAGTCTGTTTATGATTGTTTGGTCAGAGACATTCACACCAGTGGCCTGCTGGAGGTCATTTTGTAGGGCTCTGGCAGTGCTCATCTTGTTCCTCCTTGCACAAAGGAGCAGATATCGGTCCTGCTGATGGGTTAAGGACCTTCCTTGGCCCTATCCAGCTCTCCTAGAGTAACTGTCTGTCTCCTGGAATCTCCTCCATGCTCTTGAGACTGTGCTGGGAGACACAGAAAACCTGGCAATGGCACATATTGATGTGCCATCCTGGAGGAGTTGAACTGCCTGTGCAACCTCTGTAGGGTCCAGGTATGGCCTCATGCTAGCAGTAGTGACACTGACCCTAGCCAATTGCAAAACTAGTGAAAAACAGTCAGAAAAGATGAGTAGGGAAAACAGTGTCGGTGACCTCCACCTGTAAAACCATTCCAGTTTTGGGGGTTGTCTCATTGTTGCCCATCTAGTGCACCTGTTCATTTCATTAACACCAAAGCAGCTGAAACTGAATAACAACCCCCTCTGCTACTTTCCTGACCAGATCAATGTCCCAGGAGTTTCATTGTCTTGATGCTAGACTCGGATTAAAAAGTGTTCCTTTAATTTTTTTGAGCTGTGTACAGTCAGGTCCATAAATATTGGGACATCGACACAATTCTAACATTTTTGGCTCTGTACACCACCACAATGGATTTGAAATGAAACAAACAAGATGTGCTTTAACTGCAGACTGTCCGCTTTAATTTGAGGGTATTTACATCCAAATCAGGTGAACGGTGTAGGAATTACAACAGTTTGCATATGTGCCTCCCACTTATTAAGGGTCCAAAAGTAATGGGACAATTGGCTTCTCAGCTGTTCCATGGCCAGGTGTGTGTTATTCCCTCATTATCCCAATTACAATGAGCAGATAAAAGGTCCAGAGTTAATTTCAAGTGTGCTATTTGCATTTGGAATCTGTTGCTGTCAACTCTCGAGATGAGATCCAAAGAGCTGTCACTATCAGTGAAGCAAGCCATCATTAGGCTGAAAAAACAAAACAAACCCATCAGAGAGATAGCAAAAACATTAGGCGTGGCCAAAACAACTGTTTGGAACATTCTTAAAAAGAAGGAACGCACCGGTGAGCTCAGCAACACCAAAATACCCGGAAGACCACAGAAAACAACTGTGGTGGATAACCGAAGAATTCTTTCCCTGGTGAAGAAAACACCCTTCACAACAGTTGGCCAGATCAAGAACACTGTCCAGGAGGTAGGTGTATGTGTGTCAAAGTCAACAATCAAGAGAACACTTCACCAGAGTGAATACAGAGGGTTCACCACAAGATGTAAACCATTGGTGAGCCTCAAAAACAGGAAGGCCAGATTAGAGTTTGCCAAACGACATCTAAAAAAGCCTTCACAGTTCTGGAACAACATCCTATGGACAGATGAGACCAAGATCAACTTGTACCAGAGTGATGGGAAGAGAAGAGTATGGAGAAGGAAAGGAACTGCTCATGATCCTAAGCATACCACCTCATCAGTGAAGCATGGTGGTGGTAGTGTCATGCCGTGGGCATGTATGGCTGCCAATGGAACTGGTTCTCTTGTATTTATTGATGATGTGACTGCTGACAAAAGCAGCAGGATGAATTGTGAAGTGTTTCGGGAATATTATCTGCTCTTATTCAGTCAAATGCTTCACAACTCATTGGACGCTTCACAGTGCAGATGGACAATGACCCAAAGCATACTGCAAATGCAAACAAAGAGTTTTTTAAGGGAAAGAAGTGGAATGTTATGCAATGGCCAAGTCAATCACCTGACCTGAATCCAATTGAGCATGCATTTCACTTGCTGAAGACAAAACTGAAGGGAAAATGCCCCAAGAACAAGCAGGAACTGAAGACAGTTGCAGTAGAGGCCTGGCAGAGCATCACTAGGGATGAAACCCAGCGTCTGGTGATGTCTATGCGTTCCAGACTTCAGGCTGTAATTGACTGCAAAGGATTTGCAACCAAGTATTAAAAAATGAAAGTTTGATTTATGATTATTATTCTGTCCCATTACTTTTGGTCCCTTAACAAGTGGGAGGCACATATGCAAACTGTTGTAATTCCTACACCGTTCACCTGATTTGGATGTAAATACCCTCAAATTAAAGCTGACAGTCTACAGTTAAAGCACATCTTGTTTGTTTCATTTCAAATCCATTGTGGTGGTGTATAGAGTCAAAAATGTTAGAATTGTGTTGATGTCCCAATATTTATGGACCTGACTGTATATTGTAGACACTGCATTTATTTATTTCAAGAGTATTATATTTGCACACATTTCACTTTTATTTTGCACATATGTTTGACATATTGCAGCTCTAACTCTTTCTATTTTTGGGTTGGTTTAAGCTCCAATAGGATAACAGCTTCGCTTTAACACTTTTTTGGGGATTTTTATCTTAATTTAGTTTCTCACGTAATACATTTTTTAAGTATCACAAAATGCAGTAAACCCGCACCTGCGATAAGTGGAAGACTCAAACTGATTTGTCAGATTGTCCTGTGCAGTTTCCTCTCCAAATGAACTGATAAATTCTGCTCCACCCCTCCATCCCCTTTTTGCATACATATACACAGTTGGGTGATCCAAGATAAAAAGATCTTTCAGGTTAATATCTGTGCATCCAACTGTAGCTTGGAAGGGCGGCTTTCATCCGTTTTCTGTTTGGGATAGAGAGGGAATGGTTACATCCTGTTAAGTTTTTTTTTTTTCACTATCTGTTCCCATTAAAGATTTTTTTTTTCCCTTCACTTCCTTTCGCAGTGACAAAAAAGAAATACCGTATTTTTCGCTCCATAAGAGGCACTTTTTTCCCCCCAAGAAAGGGGGGGAAATATCAGTGCGTCTTATGGAGCGAATATACAGTAAAGCGGCCAGTCCGGTATTTCCGCCGCCACCATGTCAGAATACTGGGCCGGCCGCACAGCTGTTCTTACTTGTTCCTCGGTCCAGCGCTGCAGTCTTCCCGCGCTGGCTTCTTCCCGCCCTGGCATCTGTGACAGCTGGGTGCCCACTGCGCATGCCCGAGAAGCGCTGTGCTTTGTGAATGGTTCGGCGTCTCATGACAGATCCCAGAAGACGCACAAAGCGCAGAGCTTCTTGCACATGCGCAGTGGGCACCCAGCTGTCACAGATGCCGGTGCGGAAGAAGCCGGGTGCCCACAGTAAAGGAAGGACAGCTCCGCGGAAGTGGGAGCGGGTACCTGTCAAATTCAGGTACACGCTCCCCCTCCCTCCCTAAAGGTCTGCAGTGTCTGGTCATCCCCTGTACTGTGTCCGCAGTCTCTGGTCATCCCCTGTACTGTGTCCGCAGTCTCTGGTCATCCCCTGTACTGTGTCCGCAGTCTCTGGTCATCCCCTGCACTATGTCTGCAGTCTCTGGTCATCTCCTGTACTGTATCCGCAGTCTCTGGTCATCCCCTGTACTGTGTCCGCAATCTCTGGTCATCTCCTGTACTATGTCCGCAATCTCTGGTCATCTCCTGTACTATGTCCGCAGTCTCTGGTCATCTCCTGTACTGTGTCTGCAGTCTCTGGTCATCTCCTGTACTGTGTCCGCAGTCTCTGGTCATCTCCTGTACTATGTTCGCAGTCTCTGGCCATCTCCTGTACTATGTCTGTAGTCTCTGGTCATCTCCTGTACTGTGTCTGCAGTCTCTGGTCATCTCCTGTACTGTGTCCGCAGTCTCTGGTCATCTCCTGTACTGTGTCCGCAGTCTCTGGTCATCTCCTGTACTGTGTCCGCAGTCTCTGGTCATCTCCTGTACTGTGTCCGCAGTCTCTGGTCATCTCCTGTACTGTGTCCGCAGTCTCTGGTCATCTCCTGTACTGTGTCCGCAGTCTCTGGTCATCTCCTGTACTGTGTCCGCAGTCTCTGGTCATCTCCTGTACCGTGTCCGCAGTCTCTGGTCATCTCCTGTACTGTGTCTGCAGTCAATTGGTTCAGAATATTTTTTTTCTTGTTTTTCTCCTCTAAAACCTAGGCGCGTCTTATGGTCAGGTGCGTCTTATGGAGCGAAAAATACGGTACTAAAATTGTGATTCCAGACATTGGGTATTGCTTGCCTTCAGTCGCTCATTGTATAGTGCTGAACAGAATATAATATTAGCACTGAAAGTACAGTTGGCTCATGTAAAGACATTCAAATGAACATCCCTTGAGGCCTGGCTTGTTTTCACAGGTGACTTTCAGCTCTGAGTTGTGTTGGGTATTTCTTTAGTGTGCATAGCTAGATATGTGTATTTAGTATCCATAGACCTCATGATTGAAATTCTAAGAGCTGTGTCTTAGACAGCCAGTTTGATTATGGATCAAGTGAATGTTTTTAACCTCTTGGCGTCGGCTGTACGCATATATGCGACCCTGTTAAAACAACCTACCGTTCTGAGAGTGCGCTCTCTGCTTGCTCCCAGCACGGCAGCCGATGGGGATCGGTTAACTCCTGATGCATACTTGCAATTGGGAGCTTTCCGATCATGTAACAGCCGATCAGTGATCACATGACCCAAATGCCCACCTCCACCTCCCGACTTCTAGAGCTCTTAAAGGGCTGGGAGGCGGTCGGCCTAAAGGGTTTAAAGAGCAAAGCCGACAGATTGAAATGGGGAGACACTCTCTATGCTCTTAGTGATTTTTATTCTCTGCCAAAAAAAATGTTTGCACTTATAGTTCAAGCAGAACTAAATCCCCCTATCCTTCAGGCCTCATTAACACCATGGTGCAGAGACATCAGTTTTTCGGCATGCGTTCTGCAAGGGCACAACAAAAACAATTATTCTTTATGTGCCCTGTTTACACCACAACGCTCACAAAATTCATTGATGCGCACATGAAAATTGGTGTAAATTGCTGTCTCTGCAAGTGAAATCTTCACGCCCATTTCCGTCAGTTTTTCTGCACGTAGGGTTGCCACCTCATCCCTTTTAAACTGAACACATATTAATTACACAGGTTCTGTGGCTGATTAAGGTGGTAATTAAACTCACTTAATGCTTTATCTGCATTTAATTAGCCGCAGAACCCATGTAATTTAATATGTGTTCAGTTTTAAAGGGATGAGTTGACAACCCTATCTGCATGTATGGTGTGAACGAGGCCTTACAGCCAAGAAAGCAGCCATCTGAATATCTGTTTGGTGCTCAGGTGCCATGATGCAGCACATGTGATCAGTTATGAAACCAGCCATTGGATGGCTTGAGATTACAAGCAGCTGTGGCAGTTATCATTCACAGCATGCCTTGAATTTAACTGTTTTTAGGAAACAGATCAATGGGTTTAAACTGGCCATAGATGGATTGATGGGCTGGCTGAATTTAGATCCATCTATGGCCATTCCTACTTGACAGAATCAATCTAATGATAAACTTCTGTCGAACGGGACTGTTGGAAAACTTTCATTCAAACAGCGGCTGCAGCATTGAGCAGCAGAGGAGCCCCGACTGTCAGAATACAATAGTGTAGCTGAGAAGATTCCTCCATCCACCCCGATTGTGTGAATGGAGTTATCTGTGTGTTCGGTTTTTTTGATCAGCTCACTGGCTGATTGCAAAAAATAAAAAAAAAAAAGAATCATCTATGGCCATCTACGGCAATTTGCTCTAGTTTCTATATTGAAGAAGCACAGTGGCTAAATGGTTAGCACTTCCACCTGGCAGTACTAGAGTCCTTGGTTCGAATCTGAGCCATGGCACCACCTGCCTGGAGTTTGCATGTTCTCTCTGTGCCTGCGTGGGTTTCCTCCCGGTTTCCTCCCACACTCCAAAGACATGCTGGTAGGTTAATTGGATCCTGTCTAAATTGGCCCTAGTATGTGTATGTATGAATGTAAGTTAGGGAGCTTAGATTGTACACCCCTTGAGGGTTACAGACTGATGTGAATGTAATATATATGTGTGTGTGTGTGTGTGTGTGTGTGTGTGTGTGTGTGTGTGTGTGTGTGTGTGTGTGTGTGTGTGTGTGTGTGTGTGTGTGTGTGTGTGTGTGTGTTAAGCACTGCATAAATTGATAGTGCTATATAAGTACCTGAAATAAATAATCTTGTGTCTGTGTCAAACTCCGTATAGAGAACAGGAGAGCTATAGATACTTGCTCTGGCTTCCTGTGTCCATCCCAGCCTTCCCAATCAGCTGACAGCAAGAGAAAGGAGGAAAGCTGTTAATCCTATTTGCCTGAGTTAAAGTGGTTGTAAACCCTTACTTATACCCAGTGAAGTGACTGGCCCTCAGGTGATACACAGAGATGAAACAAACCCTCCTACATAAGTTGTACCTGTTTATCTGAAGTCTTCTCTTCTCTACATCCACTCAAAGTGCTGAATTTATAAAGCTTGTCTGAGAGTTCAGAAAAAAAGGGGGAGAGGAGCTGAAATTATACTTTGCAGAGCTCAGTGAGGAGAGCTCTGAGAGCTGATTGGAGGGAAGAGACACACCCCCTTCCTCACAGGAACAGAGCTGAGTCTGTCAATGTGCTTGAGTTCCTTCCCCTGTCAGTTTTCTTTTGGTGTCACAAAAACGTATCCGAAGTCAGTCATGCTGATAGATTAACAAAACAGCAGACAGAAATGACACTTGGTGCTTTTAATTGAGACAAGTACACACCATAGAGGGATATGCTTTGTTCATGTTTCATGTCCGAAGTTTACAACCACTTTAACTTGCATATAGTCTGTGAAGGAAGCTTTCCCTGCTAATTGCAGGCTGTGCCCATGAAGTATTTTCATTGCATGGGCAGAGTGAGGCTCGTGTACAGTCTGCTGGTTCCTGTCGGACAATTCACATCCCCTATGCCAGGTCCAATCTGTCTTCAGAGATCCCTCTGTTATTAGGCACCTAACCCATTACGGTTTCTGTTTTACGCTGAAATACAAACTGGCGCAGAAAGACCTGACCTGAGGTTTATCTGCTTTTTTAATGTGACGGCACACCATTTGCACGTTTCCTACATCATTGTAATTGCACAGGGAGCTTTGTTAGTTCACCCTCAATGAAGTATGCCTACTGTGTTCTTGTACAGAAGTCTGCTTAGCGGATTAGGAAGGGGTTAAGTCAGCTAACTCCCAGATGTTTGTGGCTCTACCCCTTTATGGTGGGCTATAAATAAAATGGCAGGCAGCCTATTGTACAGTAAGTGGTTGGGCCTTCACATGGTAACTGAGAGGAAAGATTGCTGCAGAATGTAGTCCTCATCTGAGCACGTGGCCTCTCTGTTGGGTTACCCAGTCGGGGTACCGAAATCCCAGGTGTTTGTGGCTCTACCCCTTTATGGTGGGCTATAAATAAAATGGCAGGCAGCCTATTGTACAGTAAGTGGTTGGGCCTTCACATGGTAACTGACAGGAAAGATTGCTGCAGAATGTAGTCCTCATCTGAGCACATGGCCTCTCTGTTGGGTTACCCAGTCGGGGTACCGAAATCCCAGGTGTTTGTGGGCTATAAATAAAATGGCAGGCAGCCTATTGTACAGTAAGTGGTTGGGCCTTCACATGGTAACTGACAGGAAAGATTGCTGCAGAATGTAGTCCTCATCTGAGCACGTGGCCTCTCTGTTGGGTTACCCAGTCGGGGTACCGAAATCCCAGGTGTTTGTGGCTCTACCCCTTTATGGTGGGCTATAAATAAAGTGGCAGGCAGCCTATTGTACAGTAAGTGGTTGGGCCTTCACATGGTAACTGACCAGAAGGATTGCTGCAAAATATAGTCCTCATCTGTGCACGTGGCCTCTCTGTTGGGGTACCCAGTCGGGGTACCAAAAATTGAATCATGGATCTTTATTGAAGGGACTCTTCCTATCTGAGAGGTATGAACTGAACAGCCTAAGCTAGAATAAACTAAAGCTGTGTATGGAAAAATCTGTGAGAGACGGTCATAATAATTCTGTATCTGCAAGAAGTTAAAGTAAATGTGCTCCAATTTACGAAATGCCTGGTCTAAAGTTCCCAAAAGGGGTGCATGTAGGGCATGTAAGGCGTGTAAAAGAACAGGGCTTACGTGAACACTACCAGGGGTTAACAAATGGTAACAAGTGTTTGGTGCTAAAGTTGCCAGCTGGCGGGCATACGTTGTGACCTAGTGCTGTGGTGGAGAGCGGGTTCCTAAGTTCATCTCCCTCCCTAGTGACTGATGCCCCATACACAGAACCCACATTGTGGCAGGGAGCTCCTATGTATCTAGCCTGTATGTCACGGGAAAGAGTGTGAAGGAGGACCCTCAGAAGTGCAGAACCTGAACAAGTCTATGTTTACTACTAATGCAATGTCTCAAGTATGTCACTGGGAGTGAGGTGACATCAAAGCTAGGCTGTGGAGAGCAGGATACAGGCTCCGTGGTATGCCCTCAAAATTGTTGCTCTACAGAAGGAAGGCGAAGTACAGTTACAGGAGTGTGGAGTCGCTGTGATGTGAATGGAACACAAAGAGTTAATTGTGCCACTAAGTTGTGCTTGCTTCTAAGTTGGAGTGCCCCCTGCTTAGTTGGTCATTAGCGAGAGATGTTTCCAGTGTCCCCCAACATAGGGTGCCTTGCGCCCCGCCCACAATCTGGCTAAACATATGCTCCATCTGGTTCTGGCAGTGGGGAACTCTGTACGCAAAAGGAATGGCCATCAAACTCCCTAACACTGGAACATATGGTGCCTAAAATGAGAGGCCTTTTAATTTTAAAGACCATTTATAGTCTGAGAGATGAGCCCTTTTTTCATCCTTTCTTCTGGAGTTTGTGGGTCTGATGCAACTGGCAAAGTTGAATTGTGTTTTGTCGCTTTGGACCTCCACAACATGGCCAGTGTTCAGATCCTTATCACTACAGTAAAGGCCAATAGGTCCCTGAAGCCTCAGAGAGAAATGCCTCACAACATTACTGATCACATTTTTCATTTGCCAGCTATCATCCAAAGAAAGAAAAAGTCTTCAGTCTTGCAAAAAGGAAAGGCTTTCCTCGGTGCTTTAGCTATTTCTAGAGATTCTGGAGTGCTGTGTGTAGTATCAGAACACACTTAATTGCTGCATGCAAATAAATCCTGCCTAAATGAATGCAGTATGAATCCTGCCCATGTTCTCTTCATTAGTTTGAGGAGCTGATCGTGCTGGTAACAAAGGATCCCTGAGCATGGGCGGAAGGGCTTAGAGTGTCAGGAAAGCTTCTGTCACACAATAGGTTAATATTTATTACTGAAATCAAGCCAGAAATTTCAGCTAGTAAATTCACATCATTAGTGAGAACGACAGGCCCCCTAAATCTGCCTCTGCACCTGGATTGTCCCAGGCAGCCTCCATTCTAGCCCAAGGTCAAATTATAGAGTAGTGTGCACGGGCCCAGCTCCCTTCCTGTACCTGTCATGAGAACACTGATCTGCCCATACAATCAAATATAAATTTGGAATCTGTGTGCCTATAAGTCCTACATTTGGTAAATATACTTTTTAGTAGTAATCATTTTGGCAGCAGGCAATTTTGTTTTGTAGCTTTTATTAGCATCTAATGTTTAGTGTAAAAAGTAATGTTTTGTGTACTTTTTTGTGTGCTTTATTTACTCATTTATGTGCATAATGTTATTTACTGCAACCCGTGACAATACAATATATCTGGCTCATTTCCCACTAACCAGTCTGATGTTTACTTTTTTATATTGAACATTACTTGTGTGCAGAGTATCTATATTTGTGCTCCCAGTATCAGTGTAGTATTCATTTGCCTAACCTGGTGTGTCAGAGGTTCTGAGTTTGTTCTCAGAGTCAAGGCAAAAGAACAGGGAACCCAGTCTACCAAGTTGCTCCTGCAGGGGTAGCATTACAGACCATACCATTGGTCCATATACCATACCTAGCCAATCCCCCTGGAAGCAGGGGATCACTGAAGTAGACACCACTGCTCCAGTGATCTCCACTCTTGCTTCCAGGTCCCTTGCAGAGCAGCTGCCATGGCCCATTCCGAACACAGGAGATTGGCTGCTCGGCATGGGTGCCATTCAGGGAATGCTTTACATTTGCTGAATGAATGCAGAGTATTCTGTGAATGGATGAGAAAGAGAGGTAAGGTAGTAAAGTCATGCTCTCCACCAAAGCATTCCCTGAATGGCACGCTTGCCGAGTGGCAGAAGCAAATGGAGATCACTGTGACAAATGCGGGTGTCTGACCACCGCCCTCTTCGTCCACTTGTGACAAAAGACTGGTCAACCTCACACCACGCTGACACTTGTGCAACAATGCCACTCCAAGCCCCACAAAGATTTTCTAGCTTGTGGGGTCACAATCTAGGTGCCAAGAGACTGAGCGATTTGTTGCTCAGTTTGGTTAACTAAGCGATTGACTCTTTAAACTGTCACCACTGACTTTTACCAAAGAGGTGGGAACTTTCACAGGATTAGCTATAACAGTTAAGATTTTAAAATGAACGTCTGTACACTCACTGTCACCACAGACAGGTATATTTAGAGATTTATCATATACAGTAGCACTCCTCAAGAGACAGAGATTCTTTTAGTTTGCGTTCGCAACAGTTTCAATACTTTTCAAAATAAGGTTTAATAATAAAATGGTCAACATAGTGAAAATAAAATATTTACAAAGTAACAGCAATGCAACAGAGATAATACAAGGGGTTGAGGGGGAGAATACATACCAATATCCTGGTTTCATCAGTCCAATGAATCAGCAAAGATGGTACAGTGGCTCTCTCAAGTCCAGTTAGGTGCTCCTTGGTTTGATGTTAAATGAGAGCTGTCAAAATGTGTTGGCATTGCTCTTTTCACTGGTTTCAAAGGGGTGTTGACAGAGGCCATCTGACCAATAAAGTGTCTGAGGAGGGGACATGGGAGGTCACTGTGTTTATGAAGTTATCATGGCCCTCTCCTACACACCGTTTTATACCAAATAATAGCTTCAACTATGTACAGGTGGCATTCTGGAAACTGGTAGATTATGGTTCAGCATTAAATCTTGTTCTATCTCCCCTTCTGTATCCTCTAGCTTAGTTATGTATGACCTTGACTTGTTCGGTATGCTATTCCCAATTCAAATATATACTTAATATTAATGTGCCATGCCGCTGTCTGATTTTATGAATTGAGTGCAGATTTTGTTAAATTGAGGATGGGGCAGAGATCTCTGAAAGGTCGGCCCCAACCCTGAATGCCTTTTTACGATACCCATTTGTTCTGGGTAGACATTTCATAGCACACTATGTATTGCTAAAGGCTTTATTTACCCTACAAAGCACGGGTGACAGAACTGAAGGGTTGTGTTATAGTTTTACGATAGGTTAGAGGGAAGTGTTGATCTGTAGTTTTTTATGGTCAACAGAAATTAACATACATCCTACCAGAACTCCAAGATATTTACAGCTCTGGTAAATACCTGTATACTATGTTTGCTGTCCCTAAGTTGAGATAACAGGCTCTTTGAAATGTGACTAAGTTAAGGATATGGAGGTGCATTCCTAGATATTTGCTGCTGCAATGTGTAATTGTTCTACAAAACCATCATGGCGGACTTATGATTCTCGAACATCATGGCCGCCAGACACAGCTTTTTGTGTGCCCAGTATGTGATATCATTACAGATGCGTTCGCTCCAGTCACTTCCAGCTTCCAGGGTTATGGGAAAGGTATGGTATATACATAGTTACATTGGTCCAAGCTAGACTATGTATAAATATCAATACCTGAATTCATCTTTAGCTGCTAACAGGATATGCCCTTCTCTGTATTCTAGAGAGACAATGGCCCAATTAAAGTCAAAGCCAATTAGACTCCTAATAACTCAGCATTCAGCAGGGGGACAGGCTGTATGAACGGTACTTGGCCATTCTTATACTTCTTGGAGAGGTAAAACACTGAAAAACTGCCATGCTGTTGCATCCTAAATTATGGGTGCAGTTTTGGTCTTTCACCTGTTAGGGCTCATGTACACTGCAGCTGATAAACTCACGTTTAGGAGCTGTTCAGCGGTTTTTTCAGCAGCCCCTGAACTCCCCCTAATTTTTTCCTGTGTGTCCATGTACACATCGTCATTTACAGGGATTTGAGTTTACAGCTGGTTTTTTGAACACAGAAAACTTGCGTTCGGCAGTCAATTTTATCAGCGTTTCAAAAACGTTGCAAAACGCTTGTAAACGTGGCAAATTGCGGTTGAAATTTTTTTTTAACTCTTCCAGTTCCCGATGCTGTCCAGAGCCTTTTTTCATCATGAAAAATGCATGCAAAGCGTTTTCAAGGTACTCAAGTGAACAAAACACTGAACACAGGATGTTCTTACCAAGCTTGTCACACATTGTAATGACCAATTCACACCTCAGACCTCTCCCACCCTTGGAAACAAAAGATATGTTAATGACCATTCACACCTAAATTTCCTCATGAAGACCCCTTGCCAGGTGGCCTTAATGACTCCCTCCACCAGACACCTTTCCCACCCTTGGAAACAAAAGATATATTAATGACCATTCACACATCAAATTCCTCATGAAGACCCCCTGCCAGGTGACCTTAATGACTCCCTCCACCAGACACCTTTCCCACCCTTGGAAACAAAAGAAATGTTAATGAGCAACTCACACCTAAGCTAATCTCAACACATACTGCTGTCTCTGCTTCTATTCTCTGTATTTCTCTGAAACAGTCTGAAATAGTTAATAATTTACCACTTTTCAGTGCATTCTGGGCATTTGGGAGGTTCTCCTGTGCTTATCTTTAAAAAACGCTTCTAAGCGCAAATGCGCATAAACGCGTTATGCAAACGCAGCTAAACACATTTTTAACCTACGTTTTCCAGCAGTTTCCATCGTTCAGAAGTGTCCCGTGTACATGGGGTCTTATTCTAACCACCCTTATCAAAAGAAAAACAGATTACTGCACATTGTGTAAGCTATTCAGATAAGATTTTTTAAGTATTGGCATTATACAGTCATTGTACTATTTGATGTTAATACATGTAGTTATATTATGATACCAAATGGTTATGTTTGTATATTATAAATCTCATCATACCACCGATCTGATTTCTTTCATGTTTGTTGCTCTGTGTGAGGATATATTTGAGCACCCTGCTTGCTGCTTTGGCTTCTGGCCTTGTTCTGACAGATGCAGATTGTAAAATTTGTTCTGTGCCTATGTATTTGTCTATATTTGTAATAGAGTGTCTCTGTTATAGAATTTAGTGATTTGTTTCACAGAAACAAAAATGACTTTTTTGCTTATTTTTCTTGCAGTGTGTTTTACCAGTTGGAAAATGTGCTGCAAGACAGTGCATGACTTGGAAATGCAAGTTGATAAACTCGCAGCATTCTTCCACCATGTTCACTTATCACAGATTTGTTTCATCTATTTCTTTATCTCCAGTTTAGTGTGATGATAGAAAATGTATTTTATTTTGCCTAGAGCAGTATACGTTGGCTCAGAGCTCTGTCATGTAAGTAATATTTTTTTTTTTTTATTGTTTGATTAATTTTACATCCAGGAAAAAGATACATTTCTTCTATCGCTAAACGTGCTATAAAGACCTGTGTGTGCAGTACAGAAGTAACGGCGATACCATCACTGACTTGAAAGTATTTTGCAGTAAGGGTAACACCTAAGCCATATTCCTGACAGATGCATCATTAATTTCCATGAAAGATTTGAGAAGTGCTGTTGCTCCTTTCGATGCCAAGAGAACAAGTTCTGCTCCTTGCTGGAACTACTTTCCATCACTGATCATGTTGGAATGAGAATTTGCTTACTAGGTTGGCCAGCTCTTTTTGTTCCAGTGAAGAAATCTGTTTTAGCCTGTCCTAAAGTAAGTTGGAAGCTTCCCTACCAGTGTAACGATGAGAGCCAATGGGGGATCTCCACGAAATGTTAAGAGATTCTACCATGAAACAGACCCAACAGCACGTGCCCTGTAGTAGTCTCTTTTGCAGCTTTTTTGTACACTGTAAACAGTCGTAGGCGGCAAAATCCCTTGGGGTTTCCCCTGGTACGAGAATAGAGTTCTTTACAACTTTCCTATGGAAGTGGAAGACACTTGTAACTCTTATTCTGTAGAGTTATTACAAGTAACACTTGAGTCTGTCACATCACTTGTGAAAATCACAGGGTGTTTGGCCACCGTCCAGATTTACCATACAAAGTCTAGGAACATGAAAACGCTATCAAGGATCTCACACTTGGCGGGCATTGTGTGGGGTTTGATCTGCTGAAGAGTATATTTAAATGTGTCCACTTTACTAAGTGTCCATCAGGCACATGAGAGAATATGTACTAGAAGTCTATCCACAGGGCGCAATTCAGAAGAATGACTTTTTGTTAAGATATTGTGATGGCTGTTAAAATTCAGATTCATTCAGATTTCATCTCTTTACTAAACCATTCATGGTGTTTCAAACTGGAGACATTAATTATGTTTTGGCCCCTTCACACCTTTTGTGGTGTGTTGCGGTGGATGTAATATCATGCATGTCAATGTAGGTTATCTTGTGTGTATTTTTTTTTTCTGCAAGTCACAGAAGTACACTTTGTTCTGCACTTCCGTGACCTATATTCAGCCTATAGCAGGCTAAAGCCCCTTGTCGACTGATATCACTCAGCCAGTCCAGAGGCTCCTGACTGGCAGCTGGCTCAGTCTCTCAGCATGCCACTGAGAGCCTAAGCTAGCCTCTCACACCCCCTCCAAAGCCCAGTACTCCAGTGAGTGCTGGAAGAGCAGAGAGCCGTTGACTGAAAATCACTGGCTCTCTGCTCACTGAAGACAATGAACTGAGTGATCAGCATTCTTTGATCAATTAGTTCTCTGTCTTAAAGACAGCTCTTAAATGTAATTGTTAAAATGGAAAGTGACGCTAATTTGCCCCCCCCCCCCTTTTAAATATGTTTTTTTTGGAGGGGAATCGTTTTCTGACAGGTACAAGCTCCCACTTCCACAGTTCTTGCCTAGGCAAGAATTACAAAAGCTTGGCCCACCTACCCACAACCTCACATCACATGTTTTGGGAGGCTTCAGGACCAATCTGACAATACAATACAATCTTGCGCATGGGAAGTTGGCTATGAAACAGCAGGAAGTCACAGCCAGCTCCCACTGCCAAAATGGAAGCCCCAGGGATCTATAGACCAGCAAAGAACAGGCCCTGGTGAAGACATCACTGAACTCCTGGGCTGGTGTCTGTTTAGTAAACTGCTGACTTTTTTTCCCTAAAAAAAAAAAAAAAATTACTGGAGCTCCTCTTTAGTGTTTGTTGTGTTAATTTGGAATGAACTGGCAGTGGACAAAAAATCCTGTCTCCACATTTAATTTTTTTTACAGTACAACTAAAGTTTCCTGTTTGACTGTCTAAACAAATACCAGATCCAATCATGATGCACAAGCTTGATAAAGTAAACAAACCT
Source organism: Staurois parvus (assembly GCF_062004578.1). Lineage (NCBI taxonomy): Eukaryota > Metazoa > Chordata > Amphibia > Anura > Ranidae > Staurois > Staurois parvus. The sequence goes on from NW_028319126.1 coordinate 766,502, forward strand.
CTTTCCCTTCCCTGAGCCAAATGCTTCTTCGTTGTGTCTCACACGCTCCCCCTCCCAGACACTGCAGCTTGCGGTGTTAGAGCTTTTCACACTTGATTAAATTTCTAACTCTTAACAAATGCTCCTACAGCGTTAGTATTGATGTTAGACAGGAGTTAATGAGCTTTATTATGGGCGTTAGACCGGCGGGGGGGCCCAGGCAGTTGGATAAAGTGGATGTGGACAGGAAGGGTGATTGGCATGTTGGGGGCGGGGGGCAATTACTGGAACTGATCCCCTCTTCTTTCTGCAGCAGCTGAAAGCTGGCTTCTTATTCTCCCTCCTGTCAGCTTTCAGCTGCAGCAGAGAGAGAGAGCCATATAGGTGATTCTGTTTTAGTAATTGCCCCCCGCCACACCAATCACGCTACCTGTGCACCATACATTTCTCCATGCTGCCCATGTCCCTCTGTGTGCCCCCTTACCCCCGCAGTGCTGCTGAATTCCCTCCTCTCCTTGCAACTGCAAGCACACAATAGGATCCTTCCGGATGGAGAGCGGGGGCAGAGTCCTGTAAATACAGTGAGGAACAGACGTCTTTGAACACCCTGTGATTTTGCAAGTTCTCCAACTTAGAAATCATGGAGGGGTCTGAAATTCACATTGTAGGTGCATTCCCACTCTGAGAGACAGAATTTTAAAAAAAATTTAGGAAATTCCATTGTATGATTTTTAAAGAATGTATTTGTCTTGCACTGCTGAACATAAGTATTTGAACACCTAAGAAACCGCAAGAATTCTGGCTCTCAAAGACCTGTTACTGTGCCTTTAAAAAGTCCACCTCTACTCCACTCATTAATCTAACTTGGTAGCACCTGTCTGAGCTCTTTAAAGACACTTGTCCACCCCACAGTCAGTCAGATGCCAACTACTACCATGGGCAAGACCAAAGAGCTGTCAAAAGACACCAGAGACAAAATTGTGGACCTCCAGAAGGCTGGAAAGGGCTACGGGGCAATTGCCACACAGCTTGGTGAAAATAGATCAACTGTTGGAGCAATTGTTAGAAAATGGAAGAGGCTAAAGATGACTGTCAGTCTCCCTCGGACTGGGGCTCCATGCAAGATCTCACCTCGTGGGGTATCACTGATGATAAGAAAGGTGAGGAATCAGCCCAGAACTACAAGGGAGGAGCTGGTCTATGACATGAAGAGAGCTGGGACCACAGTTTCAAAGGTCACTGTCGGTAGAACACTACGCCGTCATGGTTTCAAATCATGCATTGCACAGAAGGTTCCCCTGCTCAAGTCATCACATGTCCGGGCCCGTCTGAAGTTTGCCAATGACCATCTGGATGATCCAGAGGAGGCATGGGAGAAAGTCATGTGGTCAGATGAGACTAAAGTAGAACTTTTTGGTCTAAACTTCACTTGTTGTGTTTGGAGGAAAAAGAAGGGTGAGTTGCATCCCAAGAACACCATCCCTACTGTGAAGCATGGGGGTGGTAACATCATGCTTTGGGGGTGCTTTTCTGCGAAGGGGACAGGACGACTGCACTGTATTAAGGAGAGGATGAAAGGGCCATTTATTGTGAGATTTTGAGCAACAACCTCCTTCCCTCAGTCAGAGCATTGAAGATGGGTCATGGCTGGGTCTTCCAACATGACAATGACCCGAAGCACACAGCCAGGATAGCCAATGAGTGGCTCCGTAAGAAGCATATCAAGGTTCTGGAGTGGCCTAGCCAGTCTCCAGACCTAAATCCAATAGAATATCTTTGGAGGGAGCTGAAACTCCGTGTTGCTCAGCGCCAGCCCCGAAACCTGACAGATCTAGAGGAGATCTGTGTGGAGGAGGGGGCCAAAATCCCTGTTGCAGTGTGTGCAAACCTGTTCAAGAACTACAGGAAACGTCTGACCTCTGTAGTTGCAAACAAAGGCTTCTGTATCAAATATTAACACTGATTTTCTCAGGTGTTCAAATACTTATTTTCAGCAGTGCAAGACAAATACATTCTTCACAAATCATACAATGTGATTTCCTGAATTTTTTTTTTTAATTCTGTCTCTCAGTGGGAAAGCACCTACAATGTGAATTTCAGACCCCTCCATGATTTCTAAGTGGGAGAACTTGCAAAATCGCAGGGTGTTCAAATACTTCTGTTCCTCGCTGTATGTCACATTTACCAGCTCATTCCTTACCTGAATGAACACAGTGAGTGATCGGTACTGATCACTCACTGTGTTCATTCATAACTGAAGCATGGTAAACTGTGTTTCTTGGGGGGGGGGGTTGACTGTATGGGGCCCCGTGGTTTCTCACAGGAAGCTGCATGTGGTGGACTTCAGTGGGAGGATAAATAGGTATTTGTTTGGGATAAAGCGAAAACTGTGAGTGCAGATACAGTTATAATTAAGTGTTACAACGTTTTTTTTTTTAGTTTAAATTCACTACATAAATTCAAGCTGCATCAAATGAATAGGTGTCTCTTCAGAAACCAGCCATGGCTTGAGTAGAAAAGTCTGTCATCTGCCAACCTGCTGCAGAGAAGCACCCTCTGTGTGGAAGCAGTGGTCATTTTGTTGAGGTTTCACATGTCTCCTGTAGAGGGGAGCTAGAGCTATCCAGTCTACAAAGCTCATGGTTCCTGGTGATTTGAAGAGTCATAGCTCCTGACTCAGTAGGAAGTATGTCAGACCTTTGCAGAGAGACCACTGCTTCCACATAGCAAGAGTCCTTCTCTGCAGCAAGCTCAGGCCCTGGGTGCTTTTCAAAGACAACATTTCTAACTCTTTGCAAACCTTTGGTTTGCTATACCTGGAACGTGTTTTGCTGATTTACCCTGAAAGTATAAAATGTGGTACAATGCACAGCATGTATGTTGTGGTCGATTGCAGGGTACTGTAGTTGTGTGATGGGAGTTCCACTCACCTGTCAAAAAATAAAAGTCAGCAGCTACAAAAACTGTTGCTGCTGACTTTTAAAAAAACTGCCACTTACCTGTCCCTCGGTCCCGTGGTGTCCCCTGCAGCCCGTTTCACCGGCCGTCCTGGATTCCAGGAGGCCGGCATCTTCATTGTGGGCACCGGGCTGTGATAGCTTGTGGCTTCACAGCCGGGTAACCACTGTGCATGTGTGAGTAGCACTGCGCTTCATGAATGGTCCTGTAGTCTTCTGGGACCTGTCACATGTCCCAAAAGACTACAGGGAGGGAGGGATGAGGACACCTTCCGTTTCCGATCGCCTAGGTGAACGGACTGGAAATGGGAGTGGGTACCTGTCAAAATATGGTACCCGCTCTCCCCCCACTCCCCAAAGGTGCCAATCAATGGGGAACAGTCCTTAAAGCGGAACTTCCCCTTTGGGTGGAGCTCCGCTTTAAATAAATGGCACCACAAAACAATGCACAAAGTGTCTCAACACATGGATTTAACACATATGATGATGTTAGCACAGGCTTTGCAGTTCTGTAAAGAGGCAGTTGTGTTGTACTCTGCCTGCTTGGTACTTGCTATTGCTAATATGTCTTTAGGAAGGGAATCGCCCCCATTCATTATACCCATCAGCCAATCTTGTATCGGGGTCCATTCACATCTAAGCGATCTGTTGTGCTGCAATAATTCGTGTTACAGCACCCATAAATGTGCCTTGCATTAAAGCAGCCCATTCATAATGAATGGGCTGCCAACACAGTGGAAGGAAAAAAAATGCACATTACTTTGTGCAGCAACACAGCACACCACAACATATAGTATACAAACTGTATTGTGTGTGCACATTGTACTATAGTGTGCAGTGTGTTGGGGTGTCATTTCCAATGAGTGGCTCTGCAGCACACTGTACAGATAGCAGGTTTCTTGCCATGCGTTGTTAACCCTCATGTTTTAGCATGTAGCCACAATGTACGAGTGTGAATGGGACCTAAAAGGATATTTGAAATGCATTAACTTGAAACAACGAATCTCTCTCATTTGTATTACTGCACTGGTTGTTTTTTTTCCATAAATCTGATTACCCATTCTAACCTCTATATGAACATCTGTTAGTGGTAAACGGAGGCTTATTCAAGCTGTTCCATCACAGAAGAAAAAGTTGACTGGTCAGTATTTCCTTGTGCCCCGTGACTATAGGTCATCTAATACTGTCTGTATTGTACGGCTTTTACATGACCTCAATTCTCTTAATAATTTCCACAGCCTTGGGAACAATGCAGGCAGATTAGTGTGGCCAGGTGAATCATGTAACGGCTGGTTTTGCAGACTCAGCAAAAAATTTGTTTACCTAATGGTGTATTTTGTGAATTTTACAAGCCACAAAAATTTCCGCATTAAGAGTCTATGCATTTGTTATTTTCATTTTTGGCAGCTTTGTCCGTATTTTGCCTTCCCCCATCTCAATCCTGTGCTGACTTGACTGACGTAAGGCTCCCCTGATGCCGGTTCCTGGGTGAGTGGATGAGTAGTGCTGTCCAGTGTGACTCAGTCATCAGCTGCTCGCATCCTGACCCCGCACCGTGGCCAAACCATTTCCATCTGACTCTCCCTTTTTGGCTAGCGAGCGACGCTCTGTTCTCACGCTCCACATGGGCTTTGGAAAACTTTTGTGAGAAAAGTACTTAAAAGTTTACGGCATCGTGAACACCAAAGCTGTTGGCACGCACCATTTCTTGTTCATATTTTCCTCCTTAGGCAATGTTTTCCTGCATCGTTATTGCGCTAAGCTTAACCCTGCGGCCACCATGCTTACTAAATGGTCCACATTTGACATGATGCCTTGTGCTTCACCGTTTAGTTAATGTGGACCTCGTCCTCCATTCCTAAAGTGCAAATAAGAACCTGCAGAGGGAAAAATAGTTGATATTCTACTCACCTTTCCCGACTTCTGTAGTGTAGGGTGTAGGCAGGGGGCCAGTTGTTTGGTACTCAACGAGGAGGAAATGTACACAGAGACCAAGGAATGCAGCAAAATGTGCTAACACAAAGTTCCAACAGGATGGCAACAGGCCTGTATAACATGGCCAAATCCGGTACAGCAGAACTTTCCAGAAGGTCTTGTAAAATATGGTCTCAGTATTACAGAAGGTACTCTGGGAGGCTTACGGTGCCTAGCAGCATCTGACAAAGAAGGTGATTTGGAGGGGGATCTGGCAGTGAAGGCGCCTAAATGCAGAAAAGACTTATTTGCTGGAAGTAAGTCATTACTCTTTCCCTCCTCCTCTGGAACCATTCCCTACGCTAGATACACTGTCCTTCACAAGAGGGTTCCTGTCCCTGACCTAGCCACTTCACCAAAGTGTGCCAACTGCAGTGGGACAGTGCTATTTATTAGCACTGCCCACATTAAAAATGCCTGCAGAGGTCATCCAGAGCAGCAGTGTCCAATCAGATGACTGCTTTCCTGATGACTCCTATAGAGGTCTCAGAGTAACAAGAGTTCCTCTTGTCCACTGTCCTCTCTGCATAGTTGCTGCCAAGCAGCGCCACCTGTGCAGGGGGGGGTCAAACTACACCTTCCTATAAGGAAGTGCCTTCATCCTCCTCTTGGCAAAATTCCTGGGAGTGCTGAGTAGCTCAAATCTCAGAACAGCACAGGATTGTGTTCTTGCAAAATGTGGCCTACTCAACATTCTCTGAGATCTGAGGTCCTGCACATAGGGGAGAGCTCTTGTGAACCAAAAAAAATGTTTTTGTCCTATGACACAGTAAAGTGTCCTGCTTGGCTCTGTAAGGCACCATGATACGGTGAAAGGGCAAGCACAGACACCACATTTCCTAAAGTGACCCTGTCACCAACGTAAACCATATTTATTTTCCTGTGTGCATCACTATGCCCTTATGTGTTTTTTTTGTTTTTGTTTTTTTTTTTTACTCTGGATGGTAGGATGTGGGTCATTGGGTCTGCCCTGCAAGTCTAGGGGGAGTTTGTGTGGTCATTAGGTTTCTTCCTCCCCTGCCTTGAGCGGTTCCCTCTTCAGGAGAACCCCTCATCTAGTACTTGTCATTTGGCTGTGACTGATCATGAGAAGCGGGTTCTGCCTGGCCTTTTGGCTAGGTGAACCCAAGTGTGCCCAGTCAGGAGTCTTGCTCCCTGGGGGGTACAGGGGAGGATCCTTTGTTTGGCACAGGACCATTTGACACATACCAAGTGCACCAAGTCACACCCACTTTTTTGGTTCACTTACGGTGGTTTGTTTTTGCACTCTGTGCCATGGGCACAAAATCAAGTATTTTAAATGCTTACTTGCAGCATTTTTTCATTTCCGCAAATTATTTTTTTTGTGAAAATCTGGAGAAACTGAGTGGACAAGGATCTGTCATCCGCTCACTCGGCTCCATTCAGCTGGAGATCTGTGATCTGATCCCCTGCTGATTGGAACAGAATCTACCCTGCGTGAAAGGGGCCTTATTCTGTCAATTTTTAAAGTTTATTTAGATTATTTTGCTTTCCCTTATTCTTCTTTTCATTACATAGTTTATTTTAGACCCAATGACATCATCACTTAGGCTAGGTTCACATCTGTGCGGGTGGTGCCGCTGCGGATCCGCACGAAAATCCGTGCAGCCGCACCACCCGCACAGAGAAATACGGACCCGCGAGCAGGTGCCATTAGTTCTAATGGCACGCCACCCGCACTGGGAAACGCAACCGTACTGGGAACCCTGTGTGTCATGGGCACAGGAGTCCATTCAAATGAATGGGCTCTCCTGCCCCTGCAAAACGTGCTCTGCACGGCTGCATATATGTGAACCGGGGCTTAGTCTTTGTACTTCTCCTGGCAGATCCTGGCTAATGGGAGGGGCTGGCAAGGTGCTGTAGATATCTTCTTGAGCCCGGGTTCACACTGATGCGGTGCGGAATTTGCAGCGGTTTCTGTGCGAATTCCACACCACATCAGAATCGCACCCCGTTCATGCAAACCACTGCGGGTGTGTATGTAAAGTTAACAACACCCCGAAAGCGGTTCGCAAAATGCGGTGCGATGTGAAGAATCGGATCGCATAGGTGTGGATACCCATATGATCTGATTCTAGTGCGAACCCCAAAAAGGGTACTGCATGTTTTTGGTGTGGTGCGAATAGAGCCATACAAAATGTATGGCTCCGATCGCACCACACACAAATCGCATGTGATTTGTACAGGAATGCGCTGTGGTTCCTGTGCGATTCACATGCGATGTACTGCACCGCATACTGTATATGTCAGGGGTAGGCAACCTGCGGCTCTCTAGCTGTTGTGGAACTACATTTCCCATGAGACATTGCAAAATTGACAGTTACAGCTATGACTTGCAGAAGCATGATGGAACTTGTAGTCCTGCAACAGCTGGAGAGCCGCAGGTTGCCTACCCCTGGTATATGTGAACCCGGGCTGAAAGAACCCTCAACCCTGATGAAAGCATCGGGCTGGCTCTTGGTAGGAGATATGCAAATATTAAAATGCCTTGTTTGGTGGGTGTCAATCTGGAGAAGTGGACATTCCTAGGCAGGCTTTATTTGCATTCAGACCAACCTAGATATGCCCACATGTGATGCTGTGCCTCCACCATTGAAAGAACTGAGATCCAATGAATGAAAGAATGGGCCTAGGGCAGTCAGGCTTGGGAGAAAGGGGCTAGATGATTCAGCCAGAAAATGAGGCGGGCTCTATCTTACTTTCTGCAACTTTTAATGCACATTGAGAGAAGCTCACAGTGTGCAGTGAAATCAGAGGAAGCCATTTCAGTCCAGGTGAAGAGCCGGTACAACTGTGCAAGACTGAAGAGAAAGCTGGAGTTCAACTTTAAATATTTACAGATTGTGAAAATTTAGCTTAGTAGCTATCTTGTGTAATGTTCAACCTAATACAAAACTAGCTTTTAATTAAATATTAACATTATATTAATAATTATTAACAAAACAATTATTATATGAGCATTAAAAATAAATATCACTAACTTTTTTTATTATAGGTTGACAGAAGGAGGTACAGCAGCATTGCCTCTATTGATAAGGAATTTATCTGCCTTTTTGTAGAGCGCTGTGCACTCCGGACTGAAAGGTTATCCCGGTTTGTTTTTATTCTTATCATTGTGTAATGGACCTTATCTATCTGAGCTGTTTCCCATTGAGCAAGGTTTCATACACAGCGCTGGCTTTTTATAGAAGCAGACGTTCCACTGAGAGATGTCTGCGTGTTGCTTTTTAAGAGCGATTTGGCTGGCTGCGTTTTTTCCATGAGGTTAACGGTTGGTTGTGCCCAAAACCAAAACTGCTGTCTTTTCATTTGAGAAAGACAATTGAAATGAACTATGCTAGAAGCGGAGAGCCAAGCCAAATTCTTCCTCTCTCCATAACTGCCGTCCAAGTTTCACAGCTCCGTACAGTAACCGCGCTGATGCTGCCAGCATGTCTGTGATTCTTCCCATCAGCAGTTTTTATATTGCCATCATACCAGTTCAAGTGGTACAGTGCAACGCACGCAATGCACTTCCACCATTTCCACCTTTTGTCTGCAGCCTAGAGTGTCCATTGTGAGGCCCTGGAATTATCAGCACGGTGCTCCTGTGCTCATTAGGACCCCTTTCATACTGATGTGCTTTTGCCATGCTAAAACGCAATTTTCCAGCAAAACAAAAGTGCGTGAAAACGATTCCACTTTAAATCCTATGTAAGGGTCCGTTCACACCAGAAACTGCGCATTTACTGTGTGTTTTTGCATGCACAGTGACGTGCATATGACGCATGGCTTTATGTGCATTTGCATGCATCTGCAGTGCTTTTTCCTGAAGCTTTTACTACAATTGAGATCACTTCTTTCTTCTTTGAGCTTTTATGTGTACTTCACTCCGTTGCGGTGCATTTCCATGCATTTCTTTGTATTTACAGTTTGGAAAAATGCAGCTTGCTGTACTTTTGTTCAATGCACTGCAATCCGTGTAAATTATGTCTATAGGATAACCTGGATTTTAAACTGTCTATGCAGTTGGAATGCAGTCAAAAATGCATCCCACCTCATCTGGTGTGACTGAGCCCTAACTTTTCTCATCACTGCACTGTGGATTTGTGTTTGGAAAAGTCCTGCAGGCACCTTTGGTGCAGGTTTTAAAAAGCTCACTAAAAACACACCTTCCATTGTAAGTCAATGGGAACACATCAAAAGTGCATGCAAAAGTGTTTTTGGGTGCGGTCTTAAAGTTGCATGTCCATGTGTCACAGGTGCATACTGTGTTTTTAAGTGCACCAGTGTTAAAAAGGGCTCTGAAGCCCAACTCCAGGAATTACAAAAAAAAAGTTACTCTTGCAGTGGATCACAAGCCGCCTTTCCCCCCGCACTACAAGGGTTAAATTTTCTTTAAAAGCATTGGCTCACTTTTCTGAAAAATAAAAAATGAAAACTTCAACCCACAACATACATCCTACCCCCCCCCCCCATTCTCTGATGTACTTGCCTCCGTGAGTGTGGAGGGTCAGTTCCCACACAGCCAGTGTAGCGGTCTGGAAATTTGAAATCCCCGCTCTTCTTTCTGTAGCACTTCCAGGACATATCAAAGCGATTATCATTGATTAATGCCAGTACAAATCATTGCTCTGATCTGTCCTGGAAGAATTTTAGAAAGATGATGGAGAAGAGCGGAGATTTCTGATCCCTAAACTGCTACACAGGCTGACAGCTCATAACCCAGGGAGGTAAGTAGAGTGGGGAGGGTGCATGATGTGCACCTTTTTTTTCCTGAAAACGTGAACGTACACTTTAAATTGGTGGTAGAGAAACCAGGTGTACTAATTACCTTGGTTCTTGCTCGGGCAAGCTCCTACCTTTCCTATAGGGTCCCATTTTCCTCAGTCACATAAAGACTTCATCAAGTATAATGCAGAACCATGTGCCCTGCATTGTACATGGTTGGAGGACTCCTCTCCTGCAGTTACCAAGCACTTCATGCTTTTGTTGCAGTAAGAAGTCAGGGGGCACCCAATGTAAAGGTTGTTTTTATTTTCATTGTAATTCCTGGTAGGGGCGCGCGTGCCGCTATTGGCGGCTGGGGATGTCAGTCGCCGGGTCCCGGCTGACAATTCCCGACCGACACTCTGTGATCGTTGGCAAAGCTGACAGGAGAGCAGGGGCAGACTGGCAACTCATCGGGCCCCTGAGCAATAGGGGATCATGGGGCCCCTGTGTCCTTGCCCAAACTCAAAAAAGCCTATGAAAAAGGTACCAGGGGCATCTCATGGGGCCTCCTACTGACCCTGGGCCCTCGGGCAGTGCCCGAGTTTCCAAATGGTCAGTCCACCCCTGCAGGAGAGAAACCTGTGTGTAAACAACACAGGTCTCTCTCCTGTCAGCATGGACATGCTGCTTTGTATCTCTCTGCACAGCAGAGATACAAAGCAGCATGTCTCCTAAGTAAAACGGCACACAATGTAAAACACACACAGCACACAGTTAACCCTTTGATCACCCCAGATGTTAACTCCTTCCTGCCCAGTGTAATTTAGTACGGTGTCAGTGCTTTTTATTAGCACTGATCACTGTATTAGTGTCATTGGGGATGCCAGTGGCAGTTAGTCAGTTCCCACCCAGTGTCAGAATGCCCGTCGCAGTCATATTTTAACTCGCTGACCGCCACCATTACTAGTATAAAACAAAAATTTCCAGTGTATATATACCACCATTTTGTAGACGCTATAACCTTCACGTAAACCTAAATAATATACAGTTGTTCTGTTTTTTTGTTTTTTAGCAAAGACGTAGCAGAATACATTTTGGTCTACATTTTTGAAGAAATTTTGTTTATTGGATGTTTTATAGCAAAAAGTAAAAAATATAGTGGTTTTATTTTTTTTTCACAAAAGTGTTGGCCTTTTTTTGTTTGTAGCACAAAAAATAAAAAAAAGGCAGAGGTGATCAAATACTACTGAAAGCTCTATTTGTGGGGAAAAAGATTAAATAAATGTCATTTATGTACAGTATTGCATGAACTCACAATTGTCAGTTAAAGTATTGCAGCGCCGTATGGCAAAAAATGGCCTGGTCAGGAAGGGGGGTAAATCCTCTGGAGGGCAAGTGGTTAAAGTAGATATAGCCATATACTGGGTGACTCCTATTCCTTCTGTACTGAAATGTAATTGTATTGTCTCCCTTATATTGTAAAGCGATGCGCAAACTGTTGGCGCCATATAAATCCTGTATAATAATAATTTTGTTGGCACTGTGAGCTCTTCGTGTGCACTGTGTATCATATTCGGTTTTCATGTCTATTTTTTTCCATTGCTACATCTCAGTAGCAGCCTTTTTGCACCTGCTTCCTGTTTACATGCACTTCAGCAATGGCTGCATGGTATTTCTTAGGGTGGGTTTCCTGATGTTGACACCAGTGGGTCATGCCTACAAGACATATGCTGTAACTGCCACTTTTAGTCTCCTTCAGAAGCCAGTGTGAAAGGGTGACAGCGCAGGAGCACAATTGGGAGACAGGGACAGAGCGTTGTCACCCTATATCAGGTAGTGCCTGAACAGGGATCCTCATGGCAGGATCCCCAGGAATTGTTTAAATGAAAGCTATAGATTTAATAATAAAAACAACTTTTGAAATGACATTAGCAAATGAAAGTTTATAGGGAATTTTAGTGATCGGGTCTTCTTTAATGTAGACGTGTTGAGCAGTCTATGTTCCTGGCAGCGTGAAGTTTGAGGGCAAACTCTGCAGTTCAAAATGGCAAGGCAGCATAGACTTGCAAAACGTCTCTGCAAAGCAGATTAAGACCTGGAGCTACTGGTGCACGCCTGCCCACCACATAATGAGCTGGAAATGTTCCCTCCGCTATGGAGAAACACCTGTATGAGCTCTATGGGATCTACAAATATGTACTGGGAACACGCCATAAAATAAGAGTGTTATTCTTGGTGGAATGTCACATTGCAGAGAGTACCTGTGTGCGTAAACAAAGGCTAAGCTGACTGCAGCTTTGTGGTAACAGTGCGTTCTGGTCGTATTGCTGCTTGTCCCCTCCATAGGCCCAGGCTGAGATTTTCCTGCAAATGAGCCCACGCTATTCTTTTTTTTTTTCTTCCTTTAATACAACGCAGACGGCTCTGCCCAAGGGGAGCTCTTGTACAGCTGGCAGGTTCAGCACAGTTTATGTGTTCCCTGGAGACACCCTGGATCTCACCCATTAACCAATGCCAAGATATTACTCGAGAACAGAAAGTCGCCGCTCCACCCATGCTGCAGCACTTTATGAACCCGTTTTTCACTTTGACCTTATTCAGCAAATGCTGTGCTCAGGAATAAACACACAATCACAAAGTCCAAGGTAGAAAGCCATAATCGTGCCAAGCAGATACGTGTTATCTATTTAACCTTCCAATGCTGCCAGTTTGGTGAAGTGAAAAATTCAGTCTCTCCGGTTCTTTTCCACTATAGCAAAATTATGCTTGAATTCTACCAAAGCACCAAGAACCGGCATAGCGTTTGTGGCGTGTCGACACGGGCTGGGAACACATGATGTTGGCACGCGGTATGAATCTGTCTCGTCCATTGTGCGGTCTGTGCACACACGGCTCAGGATGAATGAACTGCTTGCCTGCCACTCGGAGCTCCGCAGTCTAATGAAGCTGGTTTGGCAGCACTTGTGTAGTTCAGCTGTGTGACGGGACGCTCAGAGCCAGAGATCCGGAACTCTCCCAATAACATGGGAACTTCACGAACCTTACAGAGATGCCGAAACATTCTGTGCTTCAGTTTGCACATCTGCATGGAGCTTCAATGAACTCGGTGACAGCAGAACCCAGTGGATGTGCTGAGTGTTTGTCCAAGTGCTGTGTTATGGTTTCTGTTTGTCCCCCTCCATGTCTCGTACTCCTAGTTCAGCACACACACGTGTTTCCATTAATGAAGCTTGCCAGACACACACAGATCTGGACACCCTGCCCAAGCTGGGATAGGTCCTGTATGGCCAGAGGATGAATTTAGAACAATATCTACATACGTGTGCCAATTTTGTGACTGTGTGATTTTCACCCCCAATTTTGTTGTAATCTGAGCATGTGGCTCTTCTAATTTGTACGTTGTCCTCTGCCTTGTTGAATAAGGAAGTGAACCTTTTACATCCAGGCACATTTGGCACTGTAAGGTAGTGTAGGAAAATCATTTTCCAATTCATTAAGGAAAAATGCCCCTTACAGTGGGGAAATTAATTATTTGATCCCCTGCAGATTTTGTAAGTGTGTCCACTTATGTAGAAATGAGGGTCTATCATTTTTATCATAGTTGTATTTTAAATGACAGAGACCGAATATCAACACAAAAATCTAAAAAACACGAAACAAATCTTGTAAATTTGAGTTGCAGTTCAGTGAGTAAAATAGGTATTTGACCCCCAAGCAAAACATGACTTAGTACTTGGTGGAGAAACCCTTGTTGGCAAGCACAGAGATCAGATGTTTCTTGTAGTTGGTTAACAGGTTTGCACACATCTCAGGAGGGATTTTGGTCCACTTCTTTACAGATCTTCTCTAAATCCTTAAGTTTTCTTGGCTGCAACTCGAAGTTTCAGCTTCCTCCATAAATTCTCTATAGGATTAAGGGCTGGGGACTGGCTAAGCCACTCCATGACCTTAATGTGCTTCTTCTTGAGCCACTCCTTTGTTGCCTTGGCGGTATGTTTTGGGTCATTCTCATGTTGGATGACCCATCCATGACCCATCTTCAGTGTTCGCATTCAAGATTTTACAATACATGGCCCGTCCATTGGCCCCTCAAGGCAGCAAAGTCGGCCTGTACCTTTAGCAGAGAAACAGCCCCAAAGCATAATGTTTTCCCCTCCGTGCTGTAGGCATGGTGTTCTTAGGGTCGTAGTCAGCTTTTTGTTTCCTCTGGACACGGCAAGTAGAGTTAATGCCAAAGAACTCAACTTTGGTCTCATCTGACCACAGCACTTTCCCCAATCCTTCTCTGAATCATTTAGATGTTCATTGGCAAACTTCAGATGGGCCTGTACATATACCTTCTTGAGGAGGGGGACCTTGCTGGTGCTGCAGGATTTCAATCAATGGTGGTGTATTGTGTTACCAATGGTTTGGCGACTGTGGTCCCAAATGCCTTGAGATCATTCACAAGCTCCTCCTGTGTAGTTCTGGGCTGACACCTCACTTTTCTTATGATCTTCCTTACACCATGAGCGAAATCTTGTATGGAGCTCCAGACTGAGGGCGATTGATGGTTATTTTGTATTTCTTCCATTTGCGAATAATCTGTACATTTGTCTCCTTCTCACTAAACTTCTTGCTGATGGTCTTGTAGCCCATTCCGGCCTTGTGCAGGTCTACAATCTTGTCCCTGATGTCCTTTGACAGCTTTTTGCTCTTGTCCATGATGGAGAGGTTTGAATGGAAGAACGAGATTCTGTGGACAGGTGTCTTTTATACACATAATGAGTTGTAATTAGGAGCACCTTCTTAAATTTACAGGACTAATCTATATACCACATGAGCATATTCCAGCCAATCTGTGGGAACCAGAATTATTGTTGGTTGGTAGGGGATCAAATACTTATTTTACTCACTGAACTGCAACTCAATTTATAACATTTTTATCATGTGTTTTTTTCTGGATTTTTGGTTACTATTCTGTCTCTGTCATTTAAAATACATCCATGATAAAAATTATAGACCCTCATTTCTTTGTAAGTGGGCAGACGTACAAAATCTGCAGGGGACCAAATAATTATTTCCGCCACTTTACCTTGGTGGTCCGTAGTAAGAATTCTCCTTACATTGTTAGCCATTGCAAAAGAATGCTCCTTTTACAGTGGTGGTCCGAATGCCTCCCTTACAGGCAATTAAAAAGTAAGCAATTTAGAGCTAGAGACCACACTGGACTGTTCAGATGGTTTCTGATTGTTATAAGATGGTTCCACGGGTAAGTGGTGGTGCTGATCTCCCCTATGAGGTTTGGGCTGTTACCTTACTGATAAGACGGAGCTGTCGCTTCAGTATAACCAATGCTTGAATGAGAAGGAAGGAGCACCTGGTGCCCAAAATAATGCAACTCCTGCAGGGTGGGTGCAGTTCCCCTAAAACGTGTTGACTCGATCTGTATGTTCTCATACCTCCAAAAAAAGATTGTATTTTCCCATCAAGATTTGCAATATTCAAGAGTTGCAATATACAGACACCGGGCACCCCTTTCTTCTCAAACAACTAAAAAGGTCATTGGTCTTGTGCTGCTTGCTCTGCCAAGTAGCGTTGACCCTGGAACTATGCAGACACCATCAGATGGGAGGTCACTCAGCCACAGCTCAAGGAACCCCTAAGCAACCTCTTGAGGAACCCTGATTGAGAATGGCTGTGTTGTCCCCACTGGAGAGTATTCATTCTATTTGTCCTGGAAATTATTGTCAGTGAGACTCTAAGTGTGAGAAAATAAAACACCAAATCAACAGGAAATATCCCTACAATGGGGACACCTTATCTTGTAACAACTCCCTGTGATGGAGCATTCCACTCAATTTGGAGAGATTTCATCCTCTTTCCTGTTTTGTCTCCAGTATAGGAAGTGAAGGGAGCTCTTCCCAGCAGGATGAATGCACGAAGCATAATCTGATAGGGGCTTAACCCTTCTGTACTCAAAAATTTTAAAAAAATGTTGGCTTTACATATACTTTTTAATATTTATGACCAGTCACCATTTACATTATGCATGTACAGGTTCTTGAATCATTTTATTACATTTCAGTGTACAAAATGTGATTATTACTCATTGGACCCAATGGATAATTTAGAATCCCATACATGTTACAAATTAGGTTACTACACATGTTTTTAAAAGTGATGATTTCACTGCTCTGAGAAGAAAGAAGGAGGTGCCAGTAAACACTGAACAGTGCCCGGACACAAAACGATGATCAAACCCCAAATGATCAAAGGCTTTCTGATGATTTCCCAGGAAGGAGCACATGACAACTCGGGTTAAGGTGCCAGTAGACTATGGACAGCGCCTGGTCACCCTCAATTTTAGTTTTTGGGGGTCTCATCATGCAAACATGCAATGCACGCCCATGCCACTCAAGAGGTTAGCTAGGCAGCATTCATGGAGGCATAGTGAGGGATGGTACTAAGGCTGGAGTATCCACATTGCCATTGGTTGATGTGGTGCAGGCGGCCGCTTGCACCATAACAGCAGTGCAATGTGGCCTGCTTGCCTATGTCCTTGCAACCAGTGGTGTTGGACGGCCCTGACCACCAGCATTTTGACAACTAGTGATGGAGGGTTGAAAAAAATGGCCTTCACAGGTGGCATCCACCCTTGCCTGGCCCCGATACAAGGTGTTCACATATTGCATGTCCTGTGTGCTTTGCTGGCAGCCAGGTCAGCTTTCTACATGATGTGTACAGGGTCCATAATTTAGTGTTCCCCACATGAGACGTTTTCTTGTGATCTCCCAGGAAGGATCACTTAACACAGTTCAGGTTAAGTATTATGTTCACTGGGAAGACTAGTGAGCTGCTGTTTCTCCTCCCCCTGCTCTTATGCAGCTGAGAACATAGCGTATGTGAACACTGATAAAAGTGGGAAAAAAAATGTTTATAATGTTTGTTTTTTCTATCTATACACAAATGTTTTCCCTTTTATTTCTAATTTAAACTTAAAGGGTTACATAGTTAGTTTGGGTTAAAAAAGACACACGTCCATCCAGTTCAACCATTAAAAGGGTGGAAAAAAATTATGCAATCCTTTATACATCTTATACCTACAGTTGATCCAGAGGAAGGAAAAAAAAAACAATAAAGCATTTTCTCCTGCAGGGAAAAAATTCCTTCCTGATCCTTCAAGATGCAATTGGATATTCCCTGGATCAATTTTACCTTTAAATGTTAGTATCCAGTTGTATTACAAGTGAGGGTTTATTATCACTTTAAGGTGTTAATAGACATCGGACTGCAGCTGGCCGCACATGCAATCTCCCAACCCCCCACCTTCTCCATGATTTTTCCTATGAATACTCAGACAAGCACGCAAGGCATACACGTACTGTACGTTCTGTGTGCTCTGCACTCTCTATCATACAAGGTTTGTAGAGAATGGGTGGTGTGGTTTGGTTCTCTCCACACAAGAAGCTTTCCTATATGTGTTACTTTGAAAACATTTCATCAGTATCTGAAGTCACTTATTACCTGTACGGAAAAAACTGTGATTTAAGTATGAGGATGCACATGTAAGTACTTTGGGACATTTGATGTCTGTCCATGAAACAAGCCCTCCCCACTTTGTAAGTACATCCTGAACATATGGAGCGGTGCTGGGGATATAGAATTTCTGCACATCTGCCTTGCCATCACATTAACAAATTATCTTCATAATAAATACTCTGCTGTATTGTACGGCTCCTTTCCATTTCTCATGACATTTGACTTCCCATCCTGATCTGCTAAATGGTTTTTATTTGGAATCAATCAGCACTCCCGTTCATAATGTCAGCAGTTTCCTGAGCTGTGAGAAGCTGCCAGCAGAGGGCATCATTGAGGTACCTTGCCCCGTGCCAAGCTACAGGTGCTTCAGTGACTTGTGCCCAGGATTGTTTCTATTGACACGGAGTTACAGATCTCATCCAGGACCTCTAACCTGCTTCAAGCAACTCCTGTGGAGGTTTAAAGGGCCATAACATAAGTTGGGGGTGGACAAGTCTGCAGCATACTTACGGTTCCTGACCAGCAATCTGAAGCCAGCATGCTAATATTTTGCCAGGAACGTGAAATATGATGAATGTGGTGTATTATTATTATATTATTATACAGGATTTATATCGCGCCAACAGTTTGCTCAGCGCTTTACAATATAACGGGAGACAATACAGCAACAATACAGTTCAATACAAGAGGGTTAGGAGGGCCCTGCTCCTTGGAGCTTACAATCTAGATTAAAACAACTCTTCATATATCAGTTTAGTGAACAAAGATAGGACAGAGGAAGTGCAAAGCCACATTTCAGTTCAGAAGTCTGATCATAAAGACGAAACTTGGTTGCCCTGGGTTACCTCACTTTTTGTGAAAGAGTTTATTCAATAAATTGGAACTCTGGGCAACTGACATACAAGATGTACTCTGCATCAGTCCTACCTGCAGCATAGTTTTATTGCCTCTCAATCTTGCCAGTATACAGTATATGTATTTTTTTTTCACGTTCAGTAAAAGGCCAAACTGTCCAGCAAATGTGACAGTTACAGGGACAAACCATAGAGCACAGCTGAGGTGGCTTCACAAAAGTCAGCTCATAATATATTTCTTTTTTAATGTTTTTTAAAACAGTTGAAATCACTTAGAAAGTATTAGACAAACACAATTACTGCCCAACTGTAGCTATTACTTGAAATCCATTTCAAACTACACATCCGTCCAAGGCTGACCATACACTCTCTTAAATTTCCTAACGAGAGAAGTCTGTTCATTGCCCCATTCACGCTAAACAGAGTGACTGGACAAATCCCCCGCTGCTGGCTATTTTGTATTTTGACAGCTGGTGGCTGTCAGAATAGCCGAACAGTGACTTTAGCTGATTGGCTGCAGTCACTGTTTGGTCAACAGTTTTCCTCCCGGCCTCTTCGATTTTAAGATCAAAGGATGTCTGGTGAAGTGGTGCCGATGGCGCCACCTTTAACTTGAATTCCTGGTGAACTGGATGGAATTTGCACTGTGTATAGGCAGCTTAAAGCAGGGCCACTGACCATTAGAATTTTGATCGAAATTCCACAGGTATCAGACAAAATTATATCCATGGGTGGCCCTGCTGTCGGTACCCACCTCGACAAACCAGGTGGAAAATTGTCAACCAAACAGTGACTGCAGGCAAGAAGCCAAAGTCACTGTTCATGTTCTCTGACAGCTAGAGATGCCAGCTCTCTGAATGTCATTAAGCCATCCACACTGTTTAGTGTGGATGTGGCATTTGAGTAATTTCTAAGTGGGTACGGCCAGCTTAAAGTGGAACTTCACCCAAAAGGGGAAGTTCCACTTTACGCCTCCTCCGTCCTCACCCACTTTTAGAAACTTTGTTTTTCGGGGAGTGAGCACAAAGTTTTGATAGGTACCCACTCACACTTCCGCCCGGTTCACCTAGGCAATCCTACTGAAAGTTCAGACTCCCCTCTATTTGTCCGCAGCCTTCTGGGGGACATCACAGATTCCGGGAGGCTGTGGGACCTTTCACAAAGCGCAGCTTGGCTCACGCATCCACAGTGGGAAGCTAGATGCAAAGCAGCAAGGAGTCACAGCCAGCTTCCCTTAGTAAACATGCCAGTACTATTGCCCTGAAGACCGGCGAACAACCGGCCCAGGTGCGGATAATGCTGGATTCCTGGACCGCTAAGTGTCCTGTTAGCAGCTGTAGTATTTGTAGCTGCTGACGTTTTTTTTTTTTCTGGGGGGGGGCTTAAGCTCCTTTTGAAGAGTCCCTTGTCCACGCTTTTTAAGAATCCCTTGTCAATGCTGCTGTGTGATTTCACTGTAGGACAAACCACATTGTCACCCAGTCACAGGAAGTGTAATATTAATGGATCTATTGGCAGGATCAACAAGTAGTAAAACTGTTACAGGGAGGGCAAACAAATGATTCCAAGAAATTGCATCATATATGTCATTTTTTTTTTCTGCCCCGAGCTCCCCTTTAAGAATGTGCAGTTACATAGTTACAACCAATCATCCCCTAACCGCTCTGGCTTCAGGAATACAAAACTAGGTTGGTAGGTGTATGACACTAATATATTGAACAATACAATCCTGACCCTGTATGAGGATTACACAGGTTCTGTGCACCTTTACGGACTAATGATGTGAATGCCCCAATTTCCGCATTCTGTCCCTTCCCCTCCCCCCTGATAAATGTCGCCCCAGCTGCTCTCCCTTCTCTATTCCCAGGAACCCACTAATCCTTTCCAGTATTTCGGAGGTGCTTGTTGTCTGTTTACAACACGCGGGACCCACATGGCGTAAGGGTAAAACATCCGCTCTGCTCCACGTGACAGTCTGTCTTCAGGATCAGCACGAGCAGTTATCAAAGCAGCGGAAAAAACTGTGCTCAGACCCCTGTGCTCTGGCAATTAAAAAAGCGGAGCCGGAGTCCCGGCACTCATCACAAACTACTTATTACATAAACGACAAATTCCTCCAGGCAATGAACTGCCTTTTATGCCTAATAGCCCAAGGAATGTACAATCTCTGCTCAGCAGAGGGAACGCTGATTATTATTATTATAATGTCCTGAGTTTTATGTGTCGCTGTGGCTTTAACATGCATTCTTATCTTTGTGTTGCTGCTGCTGGAGATCTACAGAGGGGAAGATCGGTGGAAAAAAAAGCCAATCGGGGGGTACTTGGGCTCACATGTATATAATTGAACATCCTCACTGTTCTGTGACCTTTTTGTTGTTTGATGGTCACTGCTTGGTTTTGTATATGGAGTAGGTCATATATAGTGAGATCTGGTGGTGGCGAGCGATCACTTGACAGCCGCAGTGCCCCTGTCCTGTCCAAGAAATGCAGCTCATGGCTAGTGAAATGTTCTTCCCTTTTCTCTCTTGGACCTAGAGTAGATAATTCTGTTGTATAGAGATGGTCCTGCATGCTGGTAGGTCTCTGTAGTAACGAGCCCTTTGTCACAACTCTCTATCCCAGCCTTTCTCAACCTTTTCAACACAGAGAAACCCTTAAAATAACTTTCCCGTCTCGGGGAACCCCTGCTAAAAATGACAATATCTACAACGCATGATACATTAGTGTGGTGGTCAGCGGGAAGGATGTTCCTTACACTTGTGGTCATTGGGAAGAAATACCCCCTTACATATAGCTAAAAAGATAAATGGTGTCCATGGCAACTTATCTGAGAGGCAGAAATTTCTCATTGCTCTAGGAACCCCTTACCCCTAGCAACCTCTGGAGAAACCTTAGGGTTACACAGAACCCTGGTTAAGAAACCCTGGTCTATCCTATCTCTAGCTTTTTACCACCTAAGTCAGCCTTTCTCAACCTTTTCAATACAGAGGAACCCTTCAGATAATTTTCTGGTCTCAGTCATTTTAGCAGGGGATCCCTATCTACAGCTCATACTGAAACACTTTAGTGTGATGGTCAGTATGAAGAATGCTCCTTACACTTGTGGTCATTGGGATGAATTACTCCCTTACAGATAGAGCAATGGTGCCAGTAGGAACTTATCTGAAAGGTGTAAGTTGCCCAAGGAACACCTAGAAACCTCTGGAGGAACTCTGCTTGAGAAAGCCTGACTTCAGTTATGTGACCACAGCATGGATGTCATGTGTTTGTGCACAACAAATGCCACTTTAATGCATTCAGCCAGCTCGTAAAAGTTTTCACTTTTCACCTACTGGCCATCAGCACAGCTCTGTCATCATTGACCTACTGTCTACTGCATTCAACCTATCCACATATCAGAAGGATTATCAGTTACAATCTGACGTCTCCTTTTACATTGACACAGTAAAATGATGGTTGAAACAAAGGTTCAGTCTTTGCATTTATCTCTGTTGATCATAAGTCAATGATTGCATCGAAAAAACACAAATTTTGCTTGTAAAAGAAGTCACCTGTGTGAGAAAGCTCTGACAGAAGCAGCTATTCCCCTACTTGTGTGCTACCCAGTACTGCCTGTTTGACTGCTCTGGAACTAGCATGGGGCATGGCTCCTTCCGTCACAGCCTTCTCACACAGGTGTAATGTGCCATGCAACTTTCCCTTTAAAACTGGCGCCTTTTTTTTTTTTTCTTCATTCCCCGCGTACCTGTTTGTAGGCGTCCAATAGGAAGCTGTTCCAAACACAGCGCAGTCCTTCGGGGGTGAGCATCCGGCGCCACTGACCCTGGCTGGATTTGGACCGGTTCAGCTGTAGGAGCACGTGCTTCACCAACACGACGGAGTCATAGAGAGCGAGGAAGAGGCAGTTCGAAAAGAAGCCGGGCAGGATCTGCAGGGTGATCAACAGGTCCACGCTGAGCAGACCCATGTTGGCAGCGTGGGAGCACCCCCCCTCCTGTGCCCTTAGTGCTGCCCCTCTCTACCTGCCCCCTTCTTCCTTCATTCAAAGGGAATGAATGTCTTGCAGTATAATAGTGGGAAGCTGCTAGGACAGGTGTCCGCAGGCTGCTCTGCTTCTAGGCAAAACTTCAGCTTGCCTCTCTCATCACTCAGAAAAGTTTGAAAAAAAGAAAAAAAAAGTTTGTGGGAAGCTGCAGAGACCAAGGTGGATTGTGTGACCTGCACTGTCCCCCTCGCTCTACCTCTGCCTTCCTGTCTCTGCTTCTCTCCGCTATCTCTTTTTGTCCCCAGATCTCCCCTCTGCCTCCCTCCCCTCTCTGTAGCCCTTTTATACAGTCCCAGGCTAATTGCTGCAATAAGAGAAATGAAAAACCCTAATCTTGCCTGTGATCTGCTGTTTGACGTCAGGGTAGGAGAGGGCATTAGTTTGGCTGGGGATGCTCTGAATAGGGAAAGAGCTGCTCAAAAAACTTGCAAGGCGGGACTTTCTTATTAAAGGAGAGGATAAAACCGACTCCTCCCTCCATGCATCTCACAGTCCTGAACAACTCGCAGGCAGCTGGCACCACGCTGTACCTGACGAGGGAAAGAGGCTGGCTGCAGGAGGGGGCTCACCTGTGTGTGCTGCCAGTGTCATGAGGTGTGCACCTCAGTCTGCCTGCAGCTCATGCAGGACATTGGCTGGATCCCACTCATCACTACTGGGCTGTGCAAAAACATCCTCTTGCTTTTTGGTAACTTAAAGCCATCTATACCCAGAAGCAAAAATGTAATCTATTGCAGCTTACCAGTTTTTGGAGTTGGTGCCTGCATTAGTTTTCTTTTTTAGTCTTTTGTTTTACCTTTTATTTTCAACTGGTGATCCAGCCAGCAAGTCTATTATTACCTTCCTTTAAAGTGGTTGTAAACCTCAGACATGAAATATGAACAAAGCATATCCCTCTAGTGGGGGTAGGCAAACCTTGGTCCTCCAACTATTGTGGAGCTACAAGTTCCATCAGGCATTGAAAGACTCTGACAACTGGAAGCATGACTCCAAGAGAGGCATGATGGGACTTGTAGTTCTGCAACAGCTGAAGGACTGAAGTTTGCCTACCCCTGTGTGTACTTGTCTCAATTAAGAGTACTTAAGCTAGCCATAGATGGTTCGAAACTCAGCTGGTTTAGCAGGGACCGGGTGAGATTTTTAACAATCTATGGGCAGGCTGATTGTACCCAATTCGATTGTTGTATTACTTGGGTACAACCTGCATGTATGATTTTTTTTTACATGAGATTATTGCCAGCGGCTATAGCAACTAGCAACAATCACTGTGTTCTCCCGGGACCCCCTGCCGGGAGAACACAATAGCTCCACAGGAGGGATTCCTGCATTAACACCGATTTTCTTTCTTGTGGCCAGTAGTTTCAGGAAAGAAAATTGCATTGCCTATAGCTTGCCTTAGGTGTCATTTCTGTCTGCTGCTTCCTCTGCTATCAGCATGAATCACTTCTGACAAGTTTTCTTGACACCAGGAGAAAAAAGGTGACAGAAGAGGGGGCTCCAGCACACAACTTGTGATTGACAGTCTCAGCTCTGTTTCTGTGTGCTGCGTTCGTGTGTGTCTTCCCTCTATTCAGCTCTCAGAGCTCTCCTCACTGAGCTCTGCAGTGTGTAAATCCAGCTCTCCACCCCCTACTTTCTGAAAGCTCAGACAGACTTTATCAATTCTGGACTTGAAGGTCCTGCAGATAAACAGGTACAACTTATATAGGAGGATTTTTTTTTTTCATCTCTGTATATTACTGAGGCCATCACTGGATGTATATGTAAGGGGTTATAACCACTCTAACTGACCAAGATGTTCAGGAAAAGTGTCGAGGGTTGAGCAAAAAATGCAACACTGACAGGATTGTGTACAACGGTCCACTTTTATTTGTTTGTGTAAAACGTTTGTCCTAGAAAGAAAAAAAATGTTACTCTAACTTTTTGTTAACTGAAGTTAAGCTTTAATTCGTTAGTCAAGTCCATCTAAATCTGCTAGTGTATCTAACACTGCCTTCTCCTCACAGTGACAATGCTGCTGTCCAAAGGTGTCTCTGTTGCTCCTCCATCCAGAGTGGAGGCACTCTAATACAAGAGATGTGTTACTGGCCACATTACCAGGTCAAAGAAAAAAAAAAACAATGTAGCCACCACATTTTAGGATTGGTAAGCTGTAGTATATTACATTTTTGTTTTTGCTTTTTAGATAAACTGGTCTGGTTCGCTCATAGAATATGGGTTAGTTTATATGAAACCTTGTTTTGGAAGAGCTGGAATATATTTAAAGCGTATCAAAAGCCAAGAACAAAAATGTAACATTTTGCAGATTACCAGTGTGGTGGTTGTATTGTTTTTTGTTTTTGTTGTTTTTTTGCAAGCATTTTTAATTCTTTCTTTTCACCTGGTGATCCTGCCAACAACACATTTCCTGTCCTTGGGCGACAACGCTCAATTTCTGTACAGTATCTGTGAAGGAGCAGCATTGTCACCTTCAGGCAGGGAATGAGTTGGGAATAAATCTTCATAAAAAAAGGAAAGAGTGAAGTTGTCCTCAGAGAACTGATATAAGGCTGCAGAGTGCACAGGACCGCTCCTGATTTTTTGGCAGGACCAACAGGTAATTAAGTGTTCTTGCATGGCAAGACCACTTACTGTTATCTCACATATATATTCTTATTATTATAGTCAAATTTACCACCTTAACTCCTCCCACAGTTTTTACACTACATAGACAGTAATATACCAAAACGTGCGGATTGTTCCCGATTGGTGTGCTATTACTTTGTGGAACGTTTCGCCAAATGGTTCACGAAATATCGACGTTTTTGTGGTGAAATTGGTCCCATAGTGTCAGGGCAGGAGCTGAGGAACGAACAGGCAGGCCTAATAACAATGTAACGCACTGGCTGACGACAACCACCACCCACAGACCGAAGTCCCTCAGGGCGCGGTGTCTAAGTCCCAGGCTGCCCTTCACCAGGGCCCCTGATGGTGGGGATGGGTTTGACGCAGCCAGAAACCAGGTCGCGGCCCCCGAGACACCCCAGTTGCGGTAATGGCCGCCGCCAATGGCGTGTAGCTGGTGGAAAGGACAATAGAGTAGTCGGGCAGGCCGGGTTGACAACAACGGGACAAAACGGTACAGGACAGCAGACGAGAATCACAGGTCACGGGCCGGGTTCAGCAACGGAGGATCAGATCAAAGGAGAACACAAAGAATGGTCGAGTCACAAGCCGAATCAGATTCCAGGAGAGTCACGAGAGTCAGAATGTCAAGGTCCTACCTTTTTCCTGAGGTTTTGTTACTCCATGTGCTGGCGTCCATCTTGGATTCTGCTGTGCATGGTGGGAATCCTTTTATGCCTTCAGGTCTCTGAGGTCCATCCCCCAGAGGGGTGTGGCTGATGACATATAAGCCTGTGGCCCGCACATGCTCTTTGCACTTGTGTCTTGTGTCTTTGTCTTCCTACAGCTCTGTGTATACGCTTGTGACTCTTCTGGTATTCTGACTCGGCTTGTGATTAAGACCATTCTCTGTGTTTTCCTTCGATCTGACCTTCCGTTGCTGAACCCGGCCCGTGACCTGTGATTCTCTGTCTACTGTTCTGTACCGTTTTGTCCCGTTGTTGTCGACCCAGCTTGCCTGACTACGCTATTGTCATTCTCACCAGCTACACACCATTGGCGGCGGCCATTACCGCAGCCGGGGTGTCTCGGGGGCCGCGACCTGGTACCTGGCTGCGTCAAGTCCATCCCCACCATCAGGGGCCCTGGTGAAGGGCAGCCTGGGACTTAGACTCCGCGCCCTGAGGGACTTCGGTCTGTTGGTGGTGGTTGTCGTCAGCCAGTGCTTTACCCTGCCACTAGGCCTACCTGTCCGTTCCACAGCCCCGCCCTGACACAGAACAGAGCTGTAGCAACACAAAGACACAAGTGCAAAGAGCATGTGCGGACCAAAGGCTTATATGTAATCAGCCACACCCCTCTGGGGATGGACCTCAGAGACCTGAAGGCATAAAAGATTCCCACCATGCTCTGCAGAAATCCAAGATGGATGCCAGCACATGGAGTAACATAACCTCTGGGAAATGTAGGACCTTGACACATAGGAATGAATGGCGCAATGTTCAAAACTAGAGTGGGAGCTGACAGAAGCTAGAGTGTGAGCTGAAAAATCAGGACATGATTTCTAAACTGCCATCACTCCCTCATTTTCAAGCCCACCTACACAAATCTTATATCAAAACGTTCAGCTGTCCCTGCTGCCACTAAAAATGATAATTTTCACAATATGACCATTTGTTTGCAACTCACGCCGCCCATTGACATTCATTGAAACTCCACTCTAGCCACCTCAAATTTGAAGGGCAATTTCTAAACTGCGACTGTGCCTTCATTTTTAATATTTCAGAGACATACAGTCAGGTCCATAAATATTGGGACATCGACACAATTCTAACATTTTTGGCTCTTTACACCACCACAATGGATTTGAAATGAAACGAACAAGATGTGCTTTAACTGCAGACTGTCCGCTTTAATTTGAGGGTATTTACATCCAAATCAGGTGAACGGTGTAGGAATTACAACAGTTTGCATATGTGCCTCCCACTTGTTAAGGGACCAAAAGTAATGGGACAATTGGCTTCTCAGCTGTTCCATGGCCAGGTCTGTGTTATTACCTCATTATCCCAATTACAATGAGCAGATAAAAGGTCCAGAGTTCATTTCAAGTGTGCTGTTTGAATTTGGAATCTGTTGCTGTCAACTCTCAAGATGAGATCCAAAGAGCCGTCACTATCAGTGAAGCAAGCCATCATTAGGCTGAAAAAACAAAACAAACCCATCAGAGAGATAGCAAAAACATTAGGCGTGGCCAAAACAACTGTTTGGAACATTCTTAAAAAGAAGGAACGCATCGGTGAGCTCAGCAACACCAAAAGACCTGGAAGACCACGGAAAACAACTGTGGTGGATGATCGAAAAATTCTTTCCTTGGTGAAGAAAACACCCTTCACAACAGCTGGCCAGATCAAGAACACTCTCCAGGAGGTAGGTGTATGTGTGTCAAAGTCAACAATCAAGAGAACACTTCACCAGAGTGAATACAGAGGGTTCACCACAAGATGTAAACCATTGGTGAGCCTCAAAAACAGGAAGGCCAGATTAGAGTTTGCCAAACGACATGTAAAAAAGCCTTCACAGTTCTGGAACAACATCCTATGGACAGATGAGACCGAGATCAACTTGTACCAGAGTGATGGGAAGAGAAGAGTATGGAGAAGGAAAGGAACTGCTCATGATCCTAAGCATACCACCTCATCAGTGAAGCATGGTGGTGGTAGTGTCATGGCGTGGGCATGTATGGCTGCCAATGGAACTGGTTCTCTTGTATTTATTGATGATGTGACTGCTGACAAAAGCAACAGGATGAATTCTGAAGTGTTTCGGGCAATATTATCTGCTCATATTCAGTCAAATGCTTCACAACTCATTGGACGCCGCTTCACAGTGCAGATGGACAATGACCCAAAGCATACTGCAAAAGCAACCAAAGAGTTTTTTAAGGGAAAGAAGTGGAATGTTATGCAATGGCCAAGTCAATCACCTGACCTGAATCCGATTGAGCATGCATTTCACTTGCTGAAGACAAAACTGAAGGGAAAATGCCCCAAGAACAAGCAGGAACTGAAGACAGTTGCAGTAGAGGTCTGGCAGAGCATCACCAGGGATGAAACCCAGCGTCTGGTGATGTCTATGCGTTCCAGACTTGAGGCTGTAATTGACTGCAAAGGATCTGCAACCAAGTATTAAAAAGTGAAAGTTTGATTTATGATTATTATTCTGTCCCATTACTTTTGGTCCCTTAAAAAGTGGGAGGCACATATGCAAACTGTTGTAATTCCTACACCGTTTACCTGATTTGGATGTAAATACCCTCAAATTAAAGCTGGCAGTCTGCAGTTAAAGCACATCTTGTTTGTTTCATTTCAAATCCATTGTGGTGGTGTAAAGAGCCAAAAATGTTAGAATTGTGTCGATGTCCCAATATTTATGGACCTGACTGTACTATGCATCAAAATGTAGGTCTGGGTCCTGTGATTCTCACAATATAAAGGTGGAGGCAAGAACACTTCACTCAATTTCCCCAGAAATTGTAGCTTTTCTAGTTAAAGCTTTTCTTTCATTTAACTTTGTTTAAAGTGGTTGTAAACCCTTACTTATACCCAGTGAAGTGACTGGCCTCAAGTGATGCACAGAGATTAAACAAATCTTCCTATGTAAGGTGTACCTGTTTATCTGCAGCCCTTTCTTCTCCAAAGCTGTTCAAAGTTAACACATGAAAGGCTAATTCTGAGCCTTCAGCAGGCAGAGAGCTGGGATCTGACCTTATACACTGCACAGCACAAAGCAGGGAACTGAGTGTAATCTGAGTAGAGGTAGTGGAAACCTTCCCCTGTTTTACACAGTCTTATAGGGAAACATGCACAGCTGAGGCTGTCAATCTTCTGCTGTGTGTTGGAGGGGGGCCATCTCCTGGTACTTATAATGTCCAAATTAACTGTCAGAAGTGATGCATGCAGATAGCAGAGGAAGAAGAGAGCAGGCAGCATTCAATATAGAATGATATGCTTTGTTTATTCTTCACTTTAGAGGTTTACAACCTCTTTTATATTCTCAGGGGATAGCAATCCACTTTGTGTGCGACAAATGTCTGTGCAATTCCAGATATTGCCTTGTAAAAGTAGCAGTGGCATCATCTCTGTGCTGTACAAAACCTGCGCAGAGAGCAGAGCTGTTGGGTGAACCCAGCAGGCCCCTCCCACTACAGGATGCTATGAGAGGGGGCGGAGACCAGACCAGTCACCCTGCACAAGGAGAGAGGGCAGCAGTGAGCAGTCTTTTTATTACAGGAAGCTCCAGGAAAGTATCACACTAGATTACTACACAGATCTGGAAGAAATACACAAAAGCACACCAAGCTTCAATCTGTAACAGATTTAACAAAATGTGGTGTATTTAGCAGACCAAAAGGGAGCAAAAGAGAGTTTGTTAGGGTTTATGGTCTATGTTGTTGTGCTTGTTCACAGTGGACACCGTGCCATACAGTGACCTGCAGCAACATGACAACAGACAAAAGAGCATACATTGTTTTCCTTCGGACATGTTCACCCCAATTCTCAAGTTATAGAGCTGTGTGGAGAAGTCCTGTATGCTGCATTTTGGGTGGACTTGCCTGCTCTTTACATTACAACACTACACACATATAAGCAGCACAATGGCTAAATGGTTAGCACTTCCACCTGGCAGTACTAGGGTCGTTGGTTCAAATCCCAGCCACGGCACCACCTGCCTGGAGTTTGCATATTCTCCCTGTGCCTACGTGGGTTTCCTCCGAGTACTTCGGTTTCCTCCCACGCTCTAAAGACATGCTGGTAGGTTATTTGGCTCCTGTCTAAACTGGCCCTAGTATGTGTATGTATGAATGTGAATGAGGGACCTTAGATTGTTCCCCCCCCTTGAGGGTTAGGGACTGATGTGAATGTACAATATATATATGTAAAGCGCTGCCTAAAATTGACAGCGCTATATAAGTACCTGAAATAAATAAATGTGTGTGCCAATGCAGTTTGCATAAATGCCTACAGTTCCAGAGTGTGCCTTATTCAGATTGCATGGACCTATGCTGTATGGAGTACCGGAGCTGTTCCCCATTCATCACAATTCCTGACGCTGCCCTTGGATGTTATGGGAATTATGTTTGGCCGGATGAAGGCAAATAAACAATGCTTTTATTGATTTTGTGAAATGTGAGTGGCCTGGTAGTATTATTACTATTATATGGGGTATTAGCAATATTATACTATATACACTTTTTTTCTCTTGCACTACTGTGGAGCTGGTTTGGAAGAATATATCAGGAGTGATTGGAAGGAGAATCTAATCCCTATCTGGTGGAATGGAGGCTGTAGAGAGGGTATAGAATCCCTAAAAGGCGTGTAATTCACCAACATCTGGTGAGTGCGGTTTATGTTGGTTACAGTGCTGGTGGATGGTGGAAGCACATACTAAAAGGAGAAAGCTTTTTTTTTTTTAGTTGGAGCACTAAGGAATTTGGGAACAAGGACTTCATATGTGGTTTTTTTGGACACATATATTTTCTATATTTATATTTATTTATTTTTTGCACTTTTTATTTTCATTTATAATTTATTATTTATATGATTTGTGGGTTGTTATTTAATTGTTCTGGGTTTTGATTTGCGCTGTTTATATTGTTTTATATTATTTGGTGTATTACACTAGTGTACAGCAGCAGCTCGTACCTTTTTTGGGGGTGTGGTTCTTCTGTGGCGCTGGAGTTTGCAATTTACAATTCCTGAGCTGCCCGCAGTCAGTTGTTAACGTCCATTTGAGATGATGATGTAGATAAAGATTCTCCAGCTGGATTTCCAGAGCATTATGACAAGACATCTGCTTCTTTGATTGGTTGCAGGCAGTTGTTTTGGTCAGACAGTTGTTTTGCTTCACGGAACTTAACAATTATTGTTTGGCGTATTGTTGTCATCTTAGAAAAACTGACCCGGGACTTGCCAGCTTTGCAGAAACTGCTGCCTGTAAGCTGTTCTTTTTTGCACGACTTGTGCAGCACTTTCCACGGTATGTGGTGATGTATTGGTATGACTGCGCAGAGCGCATTGATCGTCTTCTGTGATTTAACCTTCTATGAATACAAGGCTTCTTAAAGTGGTTCTAAAGCCTTACGGTTCTATGCATTAGGGTAAAAAACCTGTTGCAGAGGACCCCCACCCTCCCTTTTATACTTACCTGAGCCAGAGCTTTATCCAGTGCTGTGCACAGGGGCAGCATCTTTCTCCCTCCTCGCTGAGCAGATTGATAGCAGCGGAAGCCATTGGCTGCTGCTCCAGTCAATCAAATCTTATGATGAGGGGGTGGGGCCCAGCCCCTCTGTCTGCGTCAATAGTGGCTTTCTATGGGGACACTTGGCAGGGGGGAAGAGCCAGGTGCACCGGTGGGGGACCCGAGAAGCGGAGGATTGGGGCTCTGTACAAAACCATTGCACAGAGCAAGGAAGTGTAATTTCTGTTATTTTAATTTTTTTAAATTAATGCTTTATAACCACTTTAAATTTCAAAATAAAGACCCTTTTAAAAAAGTGACTGAGACATTGGGGAGGCAGGGCTGGACTCTTCTTCCTCATTTCGTGTACCTGCAACATCATTCCAGAAATAGGTAGGTAAGTTATCACCAGGATCGGAGCAGCAATAAAACCATTGTCAGATGTCCTAACCCCTCCTCACTGTACTAAATATGTGTGTAGTTTATTCTGTCTGAGCCCCTGCTTGAGACATTTTCTATTGTTTCCTGTCCTTGACAGAGGCAAGTGGAAATAGCTTTCTGGTCTAAAGAGATGGTGCCTCTGTCAGTGCCACTGGTTATGAAACAAGTGTTAGCCTAAATGGTTCAAAGAATTTTATAATTGTTGTGGAAAAGAAGCTTTCCAGAAACAAGAGAATACCTTTGATTGACCCGATTTGCGTGAACTCTGCTTACTCCTGTTGCAGTATAAAGATACCATAAGGTAATGTAGGCAGCTACAAAGGGAAAAGGGGTTTGCAGGCAGGGGACTATGTTAGGCACCATGGACGGGGTCACTTTTCCTGCACATGGGTTACCTTTGCTGTGTCGTGCTCATCAATGCCCCAAGACAAGGCGGGGAAAGTCAACCTTAAGGAGGGACAGACTGAGCCTATGCCCACTCTACCCATCCATTGTACCTCTACACCTCACTCCCAGTGACAGAATGAGGCCCTGCCATGCAAATAGCACGGACCTCATGCGTGAACTTTGTTCTTCTTGCTCTCCTGTACCTGGCAGCCAGGCTGAGGGCCTCCATAAAATTGGTCTGCTCCCATTACTATGGGAGAAGAACCACTGAGGAGGGAGCCCAAAGCAGTGACCCCCTCACTACCGGAGTTTAGCTCATCTAGCACAGGTACCATGCTTCACAGGTTGCTTGTTCTGTTTACTAGACTCTTGTTACTCTTGACAGCCACTTTCTTCTCTTTCGAACCATTTGACTCTTGAAGAGACTGACTTTGGACCATGCTTTACTGATTATTTTTTTGCCTTCCTCTGGATCAACTGCGCATAGGATTATAAGCTTTTTTTGTGGTTGAATTAGATGGACGTTTGTCTTTTTTTTGGCCAGACTAACTATGTAATTATGTAACTTCATGTGTCTGTGTAATGTACCGGTTACTGTTATATGCCCTTTAGAATAATTTCAGACCAGGCCAAACAATGGGTTAAAGGCTTTAGGCCTCATGCACACTTGAACTCCCCTAGACGTTTAGCTCTCCTGGCAGCAGAAAAATGCTAAATGGAGCAAAAACGTGGTACCGCGTTTAGCACTTTATTTGATTGGTCAGAGTGTTTTCCATTGACATGAATAAACGCCCAAGCGCTAGCGTTTACACACCTTTTGCCGCATTTAGTATTTTTTGGCCAAAATATTCCTTTCCTAAACCCGATTCTTCTGTGTTCAGGAGAGAAGTGTTTAACTGCCCCTAAACTCTGCTGCTCCTAAACTTTGGTAAAAGCCTATGTATACATAAACACATAGGCTTTTATTGAGTTGAGTTCAGGGACTTTGGCAAAAAAACACCAAAAGCTTCTCAACTCACATTCATGAGCAGCAGTGTACGTGAGGCCTTACTAATAAAACTCAGTATAATGGTTTAATGGGCAAAGAGTCTTTTTCCTAACTAATCCTAACTGTGGCTGCCCCAGCATACCTGCATAGGTAGAGTCCAGAATGGCACTACTCCATGATGATGGTGTCTCGACAAGTTGGTGTTCTACAGAGCGGACTGCAAGTCTCAGTAGCCCTTACTTGCATGGTGGCGTTATGACGGTTCCCCGAGCAGAGTTCAGCAGAAGACTCAGGCGACTCTTTGGAAACTCTTCAGATGCGGGACTTCCTCTTGCTCTCTCTGGATCTGACCCCTTATCCTATTTATAAACACGTAGGATAGGTGGGCCGGACTCAGAAAACCCTGCGAACTACCCCAGAGAAGGCGGTAAAAGCATTAACCCCTTTCCCCTGGCTAGAACAGACAGAACTATCTACAGTAAGCAACCTGCCTGTAGGCTAACAAAGACTACAAGAAGAGAAAAGGTGTAGAGCTGGTCAAGATTTAGAAAGCAACGAGGGGAGACCTTGAACAAAAGAAAAATATACCTGTGCCAATCAAAATCACTGAATCACCCTTCTAAATTGCTGCTGTGCAAAAAATGTGTGAAAACACAAACAGTAAAATATATAGATAAACAGCGCAAAATAGACCTAAATACAAATATTAGTAAATCACACAATATAAATGTGCCATATTAAATGGTGCATATATATATCAAAAAATCTTCAGAAAAAAACCATAAAGTCCCTTGTGATGAAAACTGAAGATTCCAAAGATGTTTATAACCTTCCACCTCTCACCCGTGCACACCAACATCAAATACACTCACCAGATTTTGGTGAGTGAAAAGCCTTTAGGATTTTGGGGAATCCTAAACCCCCTTTTCATCAGCTCAATGATAGCCTGCCCCTCCAAGTTTAGATCTTCTTTCAGGTCCTCACCGTGGCTTCCTAGTTTGCTCCACCATATCAACAAAGACTACAAGAAGAGAAAAGGTGTAGAGCTGGTCAAGATTTAGAAAGCAACGAGGGGAGACCTTGGGCTAGGGGTGACCAGATCTAGTGGCTTGCTAGAGAGGGAGTAACTCTCTCCTTCTTTATGGCCCTCCGAGACCGAGAAAAGGATGGATTATTATTTGATGTCTGTCCTGAAAGGGTCCTAGTAAGAGTTGTGATAAGCATGTACCCTACCTATCGACAAGGGAAACATTCTTGTTGGATTGCATGGAGGAAAAAGTGTGGCCCAGGAACATGGGGTTCAGAAAGATTTTTGCAGCAGACAGATGTGTTAAACTCTCATCCGGGATAACAAAACAAGACTAACCAACTTCCTCCACAAAAATAATGACCTGGAAACCCTGGCATGCATGGAGATTGTTGCCCAGCATGGCTATGACCTTTGCACAGTTGGCCAAGTAACCCTGGTATGTGGCAGCTTATTTCTTGTATCATGTAAAGGAAAAGGTTTCCCCGTGATATACAGTATGTGGTTTATTTAGCTTATTGTTGTATATAGCTTACCTGCTCAAAAATTCTATCAGGAAAGATTGGAAGCTGCCATTGCTGATTTGTTTTAAACCTGAAAGCTTTTGGGAATTTCATCCAAGCTAATCCTTCCTGACTTAGCCACAAACTTGGAACAATCATGCAGCAAGTAAGGCTTCAGGACTCCCAAAAGCACGTTGGTTTTTTTTTTTTTTTTTCAGGGTTAAAGGGATTCTAATTTTTTTTTTTTTTTTTTTTTTTTTTTTTTTAAGAAAATAACAAAATGTCTATACTTACCTGCTGTGTGTAGTGGTTTTGCACAGAGCAGCCTGGATCCTCCTCTTCTCAGGTCCCTCGCAGGCTCTCCTAGCCCCCTCCCTCCTGTCGGGTGTCCCCACAGCAAGCAACTTGCTATGGGAGCACCCGCTGTTCCATGTGTCCATTCACACACAGAGCCACAGCTTGGCCCTGCCCTCTCTCTTCTCATTGGTTCACTGGCAGTGATTGACAGCAGTGGGAGCCAATAGCTCCTGCTTCTGTCTCAGCCAATAAGAGGGAGTCTCAAGATAGCCAAGACTCCAGTGCATATTGCTGGATTGAGAGGGGAGACTGAGGGTGATGCTGCACACAGAAGGTTTTTTGCATGAAAAAAACCCCTTGAGCCTTTGAACCACTGTAATGACTGACTGGGTAGTAAAAGTGAAGACGCAGAGGGGAAGACTCTTCATTTCACCTGTGTCAAATCCACAGAAATCTCAGTTCATCCCCCTTGCTATCACACAGCCTTTCGTCGGTATCATCTTCATGGGAATGGCACATACAGTGGGGATCGAAAGTTTGGGCACCCCAGCTAAAAATTTGTATTAATGTGCATAAAGAAGCCAAGGAAAGATGAAAAAATCTCCAAAAGGCATCAAATTACAGATTAGACATTCTTATAATATGTCAACAAAAGTTAGATTTTATTTCCATCATTTACACTTTCAAAATAACAGAAAACAAAAAAATGGCATCTGCAAAAGTTTGGGAACCCTGCAGAATTTATAGCATGCACTGCCCCCTTTGCCAAGCTGAGACCTGCCAGTATCATGGATTGTTCTCAATCATCGTCTGGGAAGACCAGGTGATGTCAATCTCAAAGGTTTTAAATGCCCAGACTCATCTGACCTTGCCCCAACAATCAGCACCATGGGTTCTTCTAAGCAGTTGTCTAGAAAACTGAAACTGAAAATAGTTGACGCTCACAAAGCTGGAGAAGGCTATAAGAAGATAGCAAAGCGTTTTCAGATGTCAATATCCTCTGTTCGGAATGTAATTAAGAAATGGCAGTCATCAGGAACAGTGGAAGTTAAAGCAAGATCTGGAAGACCAAGAAAAATATCAGACAGAACAGCTCGCAGGATTGTGAGAAAAACAATTCAAAACCCACGTTTGACTGCACGATCCCTCCAGAAAGATCTGGCAGACACTGGAGTTGTGGTACACTATTCCACTATAAAAAGATACTTGTACAAATATGGTCTTCATGGAAGAGACATCAGAAGAAAACCTCTTCTACGTCCCCACCACAAAAATCATCATTTGAACTTTGCAAATGAACATATAGACAAGCCTGATGCATTTTGGAAACAAGTTCTGTGGACCGATGAGGTTAAAATTGAACTTTTTGGCCGGAATGAGCAAAGGTACGTTTGGAGAAGAAGGGGCACAGAATTTAATGAAAAGAACCTCTTTCCAACTGTTAAGCATGGGGTTGGATCAATCATGCTTTGGGGTTGTGTTGCAGCCAGTGGCACAGGGAACATCTCACGAGTAGAAGGAAAAATGGATTCAATAAAATTTCAGCAAATTTTGGATGGTAACTTGATGCCATCTTTGAAAAAGCTGAAGTTAAAGAGAGGATGGCTTCTACAAATGGATAATGATCCTAAACACACCTCGAAATCCACGGGGGATTACATCAAAAGGAGTAAACTGAAGGTTTTGCCATGGCCTTCACAATCTCCTGACCTCAACATAATTGAAAATCTATGGATAGACCTTAAAAGAGCAGTGCGTGACAGACACCCCTGAAATCTCAAAAAACTGGAAGACTTTTGTAAGGAAGAATGGGCAGAGATACCTCAAACAAGAATTGAAAGACTCTTGGCTGGCTACAAAAAGCGTTTACAAGCTGTGATACTTGCCAAAGAGGGCAGTACAAGATATTAACTCTGCAGGGTGCCCAAACTTTTGCAGACGCCATTTTTTCGTTTTCTGTTATTTTGAAAGCGTAAATGATGGAAATAAAATCTAACTTTTGTTGACATATTATAAGAATGTCTAATCTGTAATTTGATGCCTTTTGGAGATTTTTCCATCTTTCCTTGGCTTCTTTATGCACATTAATACAACTTTTTAGCTGGGGTGCCCAAACTTTCGATCCCCACTGTACACGTCATATTCTTTTTTCAATTCTATTTCTTTATTACGCTCCCACACTCAACGCCTGTGGCCCTTTGACACTTACCATCTGATACTCAGGAGCCGGTATGTTAGAGTCAGTGGTTTTCCTTGCATTAATGCTTACTCAAGGACAAGGAATGGAATGATTCATTAAACTGGATCCTGTTAGCAGATTCATGATTTCTCTCTTTCACTTACTTTTTCTGTACAGCCCATTCTTTTTTCTCTTTTTGTATTATTTATATATTATCAGTCATGGTGCTAATTTTTAAGGGGGCTGTGGGGAGTGCCCATGTGAAAAGGCTGTCATTTCTAGAAGTCTCTTTTACACCATGTCCCTAGTCTCCAATCACACCTGTAGCAAACTTGCAGTCTATCTACTATAGTATGTAGTCTCTATTTTCTCTAGCATTATGTACACTTGTACATATTAGTGACTCTTCGGTAATGTTGAGGGCTCCAATTGAGGCTCCCTGTTTTAAACTTACCACAACTCTAGTGATGGAACATACCAAAAGCTCCCTGCTGACGCCAGGGTCCTCTATCTGGGTTCAACATCTTTGGCCATCTTGATTGGCTGGCCCAGGATTTTTGTTTTTGTCCCGTGCACATGCATCTCAGTGTACACACAAAAAAGGAAGGTTTTTTTTTTTTTTGCAGAAGAGACATATACAGGGATAAAAAGACTGAGTGTCCAGTCCATTAGGCTGTCTGTTTCTGCCAATGTCGCATTTTGATTCTCATGGAATTCTTCGTAGATATTGCCAAGCCTATGTTATGCCCATTAGACACTACACAAATTTTGTAGTTGTGGCTGATTTAAACCGATTGTAAAACAACCCATTCAATATAAAAAGGAAATGAAAGGCAGAATATTTGTGTATGTATCAGGGGCGGACTGACCATTTGGAAACTTGGGCACTGCCCAAGGGCCCGGGGTCAGTAGGGGGCCCCATGAGATGCCCCTGGTACCTTTTTTCATAGGCTTTTTTGAGTTTGGGCAAGGACACAGGGGCCCCATGATCCCCTATTGCCCGGGGGCCCCATGAGTTGTCAGTCTGCCCCTGGTATGTATATAAACAAAATATAGAAATATTTTTTTCCCTTTTTTATAAGTCATCATATTTCCTCTGTTCTCAGCTG
Organism: Staurois parvus; assembly: GCF_062004578.1. Classification (NCBI taxonomy): domain Eukaryota; kingdom Metazoa; phylum Chordata; class Amphibia; order Anura; family Ranidae; genus Staurois; species Staurois parvus. The sequence continues at coordinate 804,317 of NW_028319126.1, forward strand.
CATAGAGAGCTGGGGGTGGGGGGGTGGGGGGGAGAAACCGCAGCTGAGTTAACAGCATAGCTAGAGAACTGACCATTGTGTTTTCTGCTTAGTGCGGTCAGTTTCTAATAGGATGACCAGGGATTTCACAAAATGGAAGCAATACAAAGAGAACAGGATACTTTTCCACACCACAGTACATGGTACAGCAAGCACATACACTATATTGTCAAAAGTATTGGGAAACACCTCCAAATCATTGGATTCAGGTATTCCAATCATCTCCATGGCCACAGGTATATAAAATCAAGCACTGAAGCATGCAGACTGCTTCTACAAACGTTTGTGAAAGCATAGGTCGCTCTCAGGAGCTCGATGAAATCAAACGTGGTACCGTGATAGGTTGCCACCTGTGCAATAAGTATATCTGTGAAACTTCCTGGCTACTAAATATTCCACGCTCAACTGTTAGTGGTATTATAACAAAGTGGCAGCAACTGGGAACAGCAACTCAGCCACCAAGTGATAGGCTACGGAAAATGACAAAGTGAGATCAGCACATGCTAAAGTGCACAGTGCGCAGAAGTCACCAACTGTCTGCAGAGTCAATAGCTAAAGACCTCCAAATTTCATGTGGCCTTCAGATTAGCCCAACAACAGTGTGTAGAGAGCTTCATGGAATGGGTTTCCATGGCCGAGTAGCTGCATCCAAGCCTTACATCACCAAGTGCAATGCAAAGCGTCGGATGCAGTGGTGTAAAGCACGCTGCCACTGGACTCTAGAGCAGTGGTGCCCTGCTCTCTGGATTGACGAATCACGCTTCATTGTCTTGCAATCTGATGGACATGTCTGCATTTGGTGGTTGCCAGGAGAACGGTACTTGCCTGACTGCATTGTGCCAAGTGTAAAGTTTTTGGTGGAGGGGGATATATGGTGTGGGATTGTTTTTCAGGGGTTGGACTTGACCCCCTAGTTCCAGTGAAGGGAACTCTTAAGGCGTCAGCATACCAAGACATTTTTGGACAATTTCATACTCCCAACTTTGTGGTTAGTTTGGGGATGGCCCCTTCCTGTTCCAACATGATTTTGCACCAGTGCACAAAGCAAGGTCTATAAAGACATGGATGAGCGAGTTTGGGGTGGAGGAACTTGACTGGCCTGCACTGAGTCCTGACCTCAACCCCATAGAACACCTTTGGGATGATTTAGAGCGGAGACTGTGAGCCAGGCCTCCTCCCCCGACATCAGTGCCTGACCTGACAAATGTGCTTCTGGAAGAATGATCAAACCTTCCCATAGACACCCTCCTAAACCTTTTGGACGGCCTTCCCAGAAGAGTTGAAGCTGTTATAGCCGCAAAGGGCGGGCCAACTCAATATTGAACACCCTGGACTAAGACTGAGGGGCCATTACAATTCATGTATGTGTAAAGACAGGCGGCCCAATACTTTTGGCAATATTCTGTATCAGGAATGGAAATGTTGACTTTATTTATAAGTCTTGAGACTGTTTTTAGATATCAACACATGTTTTGAGTAGCATTTTTTTTTTTTTCAAAATGATAAGAACACAATGCAGACCCCCCCCCCTTCCCCATTATTAAAAAAAAAAAAAAAAAAAAAGTCTGTGTATTGTGTAACAGCGCTTGACACCTTCCACATCTCAGTACAGAAAGCACATGTAATATGTTGGTTATTAAAAGTTGCTGGGAAAAAACCCCCAGAACCAACAGTTAGCAGTTCATAGAGTAAAGGCAGAGTTTCCTAAAAAAACAGAAATCAGAAAGAAGTGGATTGGAAATTGAGTGCAAGTTCTGGAGACCTCTTCCAACCTAGTGCATGTGCACTGTAGGTCCATAGGCTGGGATTGATTTCTGTCTCTCTGTATGTTGGCGGAAGAGATGGAATCAGTCAAACTCTACAACTACCTTTTTCAACCTCTTCAACACACAGGAACCCTTGAAATAACTTTCGTGTGTCAGGAACCCCTGCTAATAATATCTATATTTTAAAACTCATGATACATTAGTGGGATGGTCAGTGGGAAGAATGCTCCTTACAGTTGTGGTCATTGGGAAGAATTACCTCTTTACAAATGACTAAAAAGAGCATTGGTGTCAATTGGCACTTAGAGGCAGAAATTGCTCATTGCTCAAGGAACCCCTAGCAACCTCTAGAGCACGGCTGTCAAACTGACGGCCCTCCAGCTGTTGCCAAACTACAAGTTCCATGAGACATTGCAAGATTGACAGTTATAAGCATGACTCCCAAAGGCAGAGGCATGATGGGACTTGTAGTTTTGCAACAGCTGGAGGGCTGCCAGTTTGACACCCCTGCTCTAGAGGAACCCTAGGGTTTCATGCAACTCTGTCAAGAAACCCTGCCCTACGAAGTTGTAGGATGCATGTGTTACAGTAAGTTGAGGAGGGGTTCTCAAGTGTTCACGTTTCTATGAAGACCTGCATGCTGAGTTTACAGGTGGCGTTCAGCATTTTCTGCATTTGGAAGTGGACATTCTTCATTCTTGCAAGACAGAGGTCCGGAGAAAGCATACTTCATTTTAAGGGGTAATCGCAGAGTTATCCTTCAAACAAGCCCATATGTAATAGGTACGTTTTTGGAGACATTAGGGATCTGTTAGACTCCTGTTGCCTCCTCTGTCTCATGCCCATACAGATCAAGGACACAGAGTTCTGTGATATGCATGTTACCATGCACCTGTCGTGGAGATTCTGACATCCTGATATTGGAAATGCTCAGAACTTTTTTGGGGTTTACTAAGAACAGGGGTTTACTAATGACCCACCACTCTCCATCCTGAATTCCCCTGCTTGACCAAAGAGCACAAGTGGGGAGCAGGCTGTTCAGGGATTCTAGGGGGCTCATAAAAACAGCCAAGCAAAGCACCTGTCAAAACCAGCCCTAGGGGAAAACACTGCAAAGACGGCTTTAATATTGTCAGCATCCTGCTCTTCTGATCAGATCTGAATCTGAAGCTCTGTCCTCTCCTTCATGTGATTTCCACCTAACACATACACATTAAAACATGAGATGGAGATTGCACTCCACAGAATCATGTGACGAGAAGCTACAGTGCCACCCAGAAGCCTCACAAGAGGCTATCTAAAAATGGCTGTGTGGCTTTTTTTTTTTTGTTTACTTTAGCATACTTGCAGTGTATCCTGTATTGCCGCTCACCAACTCACCTGGTACTTGGGGTTGCTCTGTAAAGGTTTCATATGAGGAGGTGCTGGCAGGGCCTCTGGACTGAGCCATAGTTTCCAGTGTCAGTAGATGGTGAACGCTGCACACTGACATTGTAGTCCGCGGTGACACGCAGCCTTTTTGACTCAACACGATTCTATGCAAGACCACCAACGTAGATGGTTTCCAGGGGATTCAGTGTGACCTTTTCAGGAAGAGGTAGAAACATGAGAAATTGTTCAATAATCTTCACAGAGACACAAATCCAGCCTCACAAAGTTATTCCCAATGTACTGTACACTTTGTATATCCTGCTTTGTGTACTGCCAAGGTCTCAGCATTATACAAAGCAGACACATTTCAGCTCACTGGTGTGCTCCGTTTTTACATTTCATCCTCGGATGGTTACATACTTTTACCTGATTTCACAGGATGATCTTCTGAAATAAATAATGCACCCAAAATTCCAGCCTGGAACAGGGTAATGATTTAAACACCCTTTGTATGCAAAAAGGTGCCATTCAGGGCCGGATTTCAACCATATGTTCCCCAGACCACATTTATTGTACCAATCCTAGTTCATTTTTTTAGTGTTTATATCACGCTATTGTAAATGTTCTACAAGCTGGATAGGAGATGCATTTTTTCTGCCACCTATGCTTGTTAACATTGTATTGTACAGTGGTAGCGCATGATTCACAAGGTGATTTATCATCTGCTCTGGCGAGTTGCATTCCTGCAGACCATTCCTTTGGCATGGGCCTCAGTGCATGAGTAATTGCTCTTTGTTTATTTTTTTTCCACCTCAATGCCCCCAACACATAAGGGGAGATGTACTAAAACTGGTGCACTCAGAATCTGGTGCAGCTGTGTATGGTAGTCCAATCCTGGAAGCTGGTTTCTATGTAGAGCTACACCGCATTTTGCACTGTGCAGTGTTTGTAAATAGCCCCCATATTGTTGCAGTGTGCTGCAGCACAGGTGCATTGTGTAAGTATATTGGGGTGTTATTAAAATTAATTGCAGCGCACTTACACAGTGCATTGCAGCAGCTTGACGATTTGTCCATTTAAGGTAAAGAAAGAAGTTTCCTTTTAATCCTCCATCTCTCTCTAGTACAGTTAGGTCCATATATATTTGGACACAGGCACAAATTTTTTTCAGGTATTTACCAAAACATATTCAAGCTATAGTTATATAATGGATATGGGCTGGAAGTGCACACCCTCAGGTTTAATTTGAGGGTACATACATCCAAATTAGAGAAAGGGTTTAGGAATTACAGCTCTTAAGAGTAGCCCCCCCCCTTTTTTTCAAGGGACCAAAAGTAATTGGACAATTGAGTCAAAAGCTGTTTCATGGCCAGGTGTGGGTTACTCTGGAGTAGAAGACACAAAGAACACAGCGCCTCTAAGTGTAAACTGTGTGACAAATTTCAATAAAAGGTAAGCTTAACAACTCACATCTTCGAACAGTAAATTAGGCTCATAGGGATGTGTGTGGTACGTCTGTAGCCAGGTGTAAAGACTGTTCCGGAGAAGAGGAACTCTGGTCGGTCGGCGGAAGGATGGTAAAGCCTGGCTGGGTCTCCAATATGTCCAGAGCTAGTGGCGTTGGGCGTCTGACATCATCGGGATGCGGCGCGTTTCTGAGCATGGCGCGCTAGATCCCAGCATCATTCCAGGGAGCAGGGTAAGACTGTATAAGGCACTGTACTTGTACAGGCTCCAGAGGCCAGACCAATTGTCTTCGCAGGGGTGGGGCATACCATGGATATTCTTACATTCTCATCTTCCTTTCATATTATTGATCCAGTTTCTGAAATCAGTTCAGGTCAGGGAAATCAAGCATCTTCAAGGTACACGGAAACAAAGTGAAGAAAAATATTTCTGGAAACTCAGGCTTTGGTAATGTCCATGAGTTCCAGTTTTCAGGCAGTCATTGCCAGTAAAGGATTCTCAACAAAATATTAAAAATGAACATTTTATTTATGATTGAAAATGGAGGGACTGTATACAAATGATTGTAGTTCCTAAAATTTGCACTTGGTATTTATGTTCAGTCCCTTGAATTAAAGCTGAAAGTCTGCACTTCAAATTCATTTGGATTGTTTTGTTTTATTTTGGTGGCATACAGAGCCAAAAGTTTGACAATTGTGCCTGTGTCCAAATATATATGGACCTAACTGTATGTAATTACCTTTCCTTTACTCTCCCAATGTTCTGTTCAGCAGTGGGAGTGAAAGGAAATGCCCGGTATTTCTAGATTTATAGGGGCATGTGACTCACCCATATTGCAGTGCTATCCCAATCAGCACTGTCCCAAGGTGGGTACATAGCCTGGCAACTTGCTGTAAGCTGCTTCTGGGGAGAGTCATGTTTAAGTGAACTTGTTGTTGTGCTCTGTGTGGATAAAGACAGGTTCACTTTAAAGCTTGGTCTCCTATACATACCCTCAATTGTGAGTTTTTTTTCACTTGCTCAGGTTTAGCATGAAAAGATTGGCTGATATCCTTTTGTCTGTAGGTACCAGCTGACCTCGGCAGACATCTGCTGATCTTAGCGTAAATGGTAAAAGGCTTTGCTGGAATTTTCTTCTTTGAATGACTGGATGAAACAGCAGGAATGTTGTCAGCCCCATAGTAGCGTACGTGGGTTCCCAGGTGACTCTGCAGTTCATGTCTATGGAAAGGACTTCCAGCAGTTGGATCACACTTACCTTTCTGGACACTCTGATATCTGTAGACTATCTCTAAGTCCAAAGTTTCCACCCTTTATAAGACTATGTGCATACAATTTGAATATACTCCTAAAAATGTTGGTTAATAACATTTGAACTTTTATATCAAATAAACAAGGTGACTGCTTTTGGGTTTCATGTTTATGGAAATAACTTTCAGCAATTGGATCGCACTTACATTTCTGGACACACTGGTATGTCTGTAGGCTATCTCTTGGACTAAAGTCCCCAACCATTACAAGCCTGTGAACATACAATGTGAGTACAATATTGGTTTAAAAGAATTTGGGAAATTATATCAAATAAACAAGGCAACTGATTTTGGGTTTCATGACCTAAGATGTATATATGATACACCAGGCATCCAGGTACCCACTGAGAGGATTATGAGATTAGAAGGTGCTGAACCTCCCAGTATGATGTAGAAAGTGTCCAAGCATTAGGGCAAAGCCACACAACCACAATGTAAAGGTACACAGATGGTATCCCTGATGTAAATGAAATCCAGGACATCTGTGTTGCAGAGAAGAGCGCTAACCTAGTAGAAACTGTGCTACCGGTATGACTACCTTATCATAACTGCCTCTGATATCAAATGATGGTCCATAATATTTTGTAACTCTAAGATATACATTTGTGATGGTTGATATATGTTCTTTGCTCATGGATTAACACCAAATTTTACTTTTGGATGCTGACTGACAGCTCTGTTGATGGCTGTTTTTGCTCTATAGCGGTGCAGTGCATTCTTATGAGACCATGAAAAATGGTGACGGCTTTCACCACTCCTAAATGCTGCCGAATCATACGAACGGATTTTATACATGAGAATATTTTCAAAATTTCACACTGAGACATGGATTTAGCGCTCGACTACAATGCAGGGCAAGCAGGCCTACATTAGGTCAGTACATTATCGCTCGTTATCTTGCAATCAATAAACCACAAATTCAAACTTCTGGCATTGATGATGCCATGTTTTTAGATATAACAAGTACATCTAACAGTACATAATGGACTCTTAGTGTAATGCTTTCCATACTTTCCAGCATGCACAAACCCTGCTGTGGTCTTGGATCTAGTCATACCTTTAAGACGGAAGGTCATGGTAGTGCGTTATTTTACCACTTGCACACGCAGTATCCTATTTATACACTAGTGATATTGATGTGCATATTTCATAAACATTGATTCTATGCCTGTGAATTCTATAAAGCAAATTTTAAGATGGGCTCTCTTGATAGATATGAAAACAGGCCAAACATTGTACAGCTTCGCAGTGAATCTGTCCATACCACAGTAATAGGTGTAGTGAACAGCATTCTGGGAGGATGGTTTTCACATGAGCATTGTTTTCTTTATTGCTGGTGGCTTGTATGAAAGCCTTTGTATGAGATTCCTGAACTGTAAAGTGAAACAAAAAAATGAAACAAAAAGTGCACCAACCTTGCGCATTACCTCAGTAAACTATGATTTTATTAAATTGAGAAATATACTCACAAACAGAGAAGTATAACAAGCGTATCGTGTCCACAACGGAGCATTGCTATGTTATCTCTGATGAAGAAGGGTCCCCCTTCGAAACGTGTCAGCCTTACTTTGAGAGTCTATCCTCGTGATGTGACTCTCACTGATTTAACACTTTAAAAGCTCCGTTGTGGACACTATACGCTTGTTATACTTCTCTGTTGGTGAGTATATTTCTCAATTTAATAAAACCACAGTTTACTGAGGTAATGCTCAAGGTTGGTGCTCTTTCTTTTTGTTTCACATTACAGTATTGGTCGGGCCTCCCCAGCCTTGTTTAGAGCCGCACAACCTTGTATGCATTGGTGGACGTATTTCCACAAGCGCTTTTTCCACCCATCCACCCTTGCTCTGGGTCGTAGAGCGCAGGAGGTGTTTCTGTTTCCATTGAGATTTATGAACGTCTGTGAAGGGAAAACTCATTTGAATATTGTATTACACACATATTTTAGCTCAAAAGGTGTACCCCAAAGAATAATGTGCAATCTTGCAAAAAAGATAAAGGATTCATGATTAGTCACATTCCTATGGTCTGTCTATTCGTCCCTTATAAGCTTTGTTGTAAAGCTGAGCATAGGCTGTAGAGCACACAGACTTCATCATTGCACTTCTGGGTTCCTTAGGAATCTCTGCTTGAGGTGATTGTAGCCGTATTAGTGCATTTGCAACAGAAACAATTGAGTACTGTCCGTGATACTTTTTTTTATTTGCACTAACATACAATTTTGAGGACAAGCTTTCGGGGAGTGTCCCCTTCTTCAGGGTCCAAGATAGATAGTACTGCTTGGACCTTGAAGAAGGGGACACTCCCCGAAAGCTTGTCCTCAAAATTGTATGTTAGTGCAAATAAAGTATCACGGACAGTACTCAATTGTTTCTGTTAGGAATCTCTGAAAGTCAAAATTTGCATAGACAGACATGACCTGCCTTGCCTGTAGATGTCAGTGCTCATGCTTGGCAGTAGACCTCTCAGGTGCTGAACACTGCATGGTAGGCAGTTGGGTGGTCTGCATACCCAAGAATTTGGGATTTTCAGGGGCCTTCCACAGTGCAGCAGAGGGGTGGGCAGTACTGCTGAGGTAGGTCACAACTGCTGCATTGGATTTATTTTACTGGCTAAAAGATTTGCATTAGGAATTCCAAATTTATTAAAAATACAGGGTAGCACAAGAAGTGATTGTTGTATCATGTAGAGGCCACAAGGTTTTTTTTTTTTTTTTTTTCTACTAGTTAATTTAAAGCAGCCCCCCCCAAGTTAACGGCATAATGTGCTAGTATGCACTGCATGCTAGCACATTATGATTGACTTTCTTGTAAAACGGACCCCTCCAGCTGTGCACTGTCACCACTGCCAGGGCTTCCATTTTCCACGAGGACTTTCTTTTAGGTGCGCAGCCTCCGGCTATTTGAATGGCCAAGCCACCGATGCATGTGTGTGACAGTCACAATTGCAGCACAGCGCTTTGGATTGACGACACATTCAGTGTGCCCTCAATTTAGAGCACAGTGTGCATGAACCAGTGACATCACCGGCTGCAGAACACATTGAGAAGAGATTTATTGTACCTACAGGTAAGCTTTTTTTATAAGCTTACTTGTAGATACAAGTGACCAGGTGGAGTTCACTATCTTGTTTATCAAAGGGTCTCTATAGTTCTCATTGTTTCATCTACTTAAGACTTGAAGGTTAAAATGTATTACCACTTTTGCAGCCACATTAGGATAACATCTACTTTATTATTATTATTATTATACAGGACTTGTATAGCGCCGACAGTTTGCTCAGCACTTTACATTGTAAAATGTTTAAATGTATTACATCTCTCCATTCATGTAGCATACCTTAAAAAAATAAAAATTGCAGCTTACATTTTTTAGATGCTCTATCCTAGGTGTTTTTTTTTTTTTTTTTTTTTTGTGCGGGAGGGGCTGGGCAGCTGTGTTTGCCATAATAAACCCTGTCAGTACTGTGTAGGCAGATTTTCATTATCAATTGTAACTAGATTTGAACACCCTCTGTCCTAACAAAGGGTTAAAGGTGTAGAGGGTAGGTTCCTTACAATGTATGTTAATGAGGACAGACTTGGGACAGGCTCACTCTTACATTATTCAAAAAAACCTTGCAGTCAGCTATGACACCTCCTCTTAAGAAACATCTACAAGGTACAAAATAATACAGAAAATGCTGTGTGTATGTAACTCATAACAATCATATAGTGGGGTTGTCAGGGACCTTCGCGACGCATGGGTCTGCACATGCGTAGGTGTCAAGACATGCAGGCAGCAGGGCACTAGGACCCAGGCACACCCGTCGTCTATGACAGTGCTGGGCAGGCACTAGGACCTAGGCTGCGCCTGTCAGGTGCAGGGCGGGCTACTTAAACCAGCCCTGCACAGACGCTTGTTGCCGAATGGTCTTTCTGCATATCCTGTTACCTGTGTTGTGAGTACTTTGATCCGGATTGTCTGTCCTAGCTGCCTTCTCCTGTCCTGACCCCTTGGCTTGCCTGACTCTGCTCTTGGATGTTCCCCTTTAGATTTGATCTCCTGTTATTGACCCAGCGTGTGACCCGACCATTCTTTGCCTACTGTTTTGTACCGCACCGACCCCCCCCGGCTACCGACACGGCTTGTTTGACTCTGCCCTTGCTCATTCATCCATCCATCCATCCCTCAGGGATCCCCGGGTCCCCTCACATCAGACTCTCACCCTGCAGGAGCCTCCGGCAGACTCCTCTACCACTGATAGAGATATCCGGTAGCTGCGACCTGGTCCCGGGGCGCTCCAAGTCCATCCCCACCATCAGGGGCCCTGGTGAACAAGTGCTCCGGAACTTAGACTCCGCACTCTGGAGAGGCTCTATCAGGGGACTGATAGAGGTGCTGTCGGGTGGTCCGTTACAGGGGTTTTCTGAAATTTGACTGCAAAAGTGGAAATATGCTTTAAAGCTGATAATGTTATGGAGCACATTACACTGAGTGTATGAGGAATTCAGGAGTCAGTCAGTCCAATCTAAAGGAATTTCAAAGAAGCAGACTGTGGCATTTTCTCCAGCTCTGCTTTTAAAAGAAACCAAAGGAACAAAGTGACTGGTCAACACTAGTGTTCTCCAAAATGTCACAAGTTCCCTGTAGAAGTAGCCTGCTTTATTAAAATTGAGAATTGGCATGATAAGCAGGCAATGGGGTTGATTTATTAAAACTGGAGAGTGCAAAATATGGTGCAGCTGTGCATAGGAACCATTGGCTTCCAAGTTTTATTGTCAAAGCTTAATCGAACAAACTGAAGTTAGAAGTTGATTGGCTACCATGCACAGCTGCACCAGTTTTTGCACTCTCAAGTTTTTGTAAATCAACCCCAATGTGTTTTTAGAAGGTGAAAGTTCATCTATAATATATTATTTCCTAATTATAGACCCATTTGTAGGACATTTGATATTCTTGTGTTGATATGTTGTGTCAGTTGTTGTGCTGGTATTTGTGCACCTGTGTAGGTTGCGATCTGAAACTCCCACAGCTCCTCACCTCTCGGCACAGCGTCTTAAATCCTCCCCCAGCTCTATTTTTGAATAAATGAAATAATTTTTTTTTCCTCTCTGGCTAGTTCCACATCCTGAAAGATTTAGTGTGGCAGATGTTCTGCCTTTTAACTTGCCTGAGATGCACGGACGTCTGTTTTTGTTCTCAAACACGATCCTTGGCAGACTCTTTAAGATTAGGTTATAAAAAGAGTAAACTCAGCCTGCGGTTAAAAGGACAAGAAAAAAAAATATTTTACTGCGCTAAGGTATAGGTTACCGAGCTGGCCGAGTTACACTAATGATAATCTGAAGTAACAGAGTTGTGGCTTTTTGCATCGCGCTGTGTGATCTTGGACAAATCTCACCATCTCCGTCCCCCAGTGACCATTTTGTAATTGGGTGATAATGATATCTTTGTTCATTTCTTTCTGTTGGAAGCTTCTGTGCAGAATAGAACCTCAGCAAAATCTTCTGCCCAAAACCAACAAGTTCATAAGGTCAAATTTTCTCCTCAGTTCTGCAGATGGAAATTTCCAGCATTGTCTGTTTGTGACTGTTCCATGTTGTACGTGTGTTATAGCAGATTGCCCTCAACCAGTTATGTGTTCAAGACCTGGCTGGTGCTTCTTTGAATCGAATGGTGCCAGGTAAAGTGTAGGAAGCTCTTCTGGTCAAAAGCCCTAGAGGCAAATTTGTTCCATGCTAAAGGAATTATTTTTCCCAACTTGCCTGGAAGTCTTATGACAATTGCATGATTAAAAAATTCCAAAATAATAAGGGTGTTGTTTTGGCCTAATTTGTAAGGACTTTGTTTGTTTTGGTAATACTTGAGTACATAACAATGTAAAATAGGCAGGACTACCTGAGCCTTGCTTGCTTTTGGCTGCCCTTGGTGTACAATAAGCCGGAACCAGCCTAACTCTTCTGCCTGCTGCTTTTAGTGCTCATTGAACCCACTGAGCAGCATTCCCACAATGTAGATGTGGACTGGATTCTTTTGCAGAGCTTAGTGGAAAACAACTGGGTCCCAACAGGTCTTTTTCAGATTCTCTCAACTGTGCTCAGAAAGCAGTCAAGTTAAGATGTATACATGTGCTACCCAAATGGTTCATTGAGAAAGGCCAGTTGGACATTATTTGGTTTGCACTGGGGGGGTTGCCTGGTGCCTCCTTGGGTGGTTCTCTTTGCTCTGAGCAAGAGCTCGGGCATCCAGAATCATTGATGCTGTAGCTTCTTCTTATTTTATTTTATTTCAGGTACTTGTATAGCAGCATTAATTTACGCAATGCTTTACATATATTGTACATTCACATCAGTCCCTAACCCTGAAGGGGTGTGCAATCTAAGGTTCTTGCCCATGTTATTGGTTTCCATGGATGGCCCCCTGCTTGCAAGGCACTAAAGTCTGCCTTTTTTTCACATAATCCGTTTATTCTTTATACCCTGAAAGACACATAGGGGATGATTTACAAACAAGTAGAGCATGTTCCCTTTTCAAAGTGAATATGCCCTACTCCTTCAGTATATAAGCTCCATCTTGTGCATGGAGAAGCCAGGGAACATACACTTTCATTGATGAAAAGGCTCAGAAAACTTGAGAGATGGATTCAATAGTTTCCAGGCATTGGGCACTTCTCTCCTAGGCTCTGCTCACACCTGTGTTGTAGGTTACTGAACATTGCCTATCATCATTGCTTCTGCATTGCTGTAAGAAGAGAACCCAAATATTTTGATCCATTTCTGGTCACAGTCACACCTTCTCTTGTTGAGTCTGTCAACCTGTTCCCAGTGACTCTAAATTACTCTTAGTGGCACATGGCTGTTTCATGCCCGTGTTTTTTACATTTTCATCACATTTCTCTTCTGAGAGGACAGTAATGTTCATTAATCACCCCCTGGGTACACCACCATAAACTGTGCTTGTCACTGTATCCCATCTGAAACGCAGAGGGATCAGACTTTAGCGCTCTGGCCATTTTCCGAATAATTACTAACATCTAACGTCCAGTTATTGCAGCACCAGTTTACATTTTAACCTATAATACTAATAGGTTGTTTTAGGTATACAGAAGATGTCAGAACAGAGAATACCCCAGGCCTGATCAGGATCTGCTCCTAGTCTTGGCAGTAAGATTCTTGTGATCCTATTGTAGAACTGGTTTTAATACAAGGAGGAAATAAACTGACTCAGAGCTTGTTCAAGGGAAATTTTGGTTTATAGTATGCTGTTTTCAAACAATACAAAACTGACTCACCTACTGCCTCGTAAAATGTAGGTTGTTAACCAAATAAAGGTGTGAAGAAATATTAGATGAACTACACCCCAGGAACTCAAGTGTTGTTATTTTCTTCAGCTTTGGCCTATTCTGGTTGACTATGCCTTACCTAGTCACATTGGCACCATAAGAGGTTCTAAAGCAAGAAAATCACTCCCAGTAATTATTGGTGTGAGATCCTACGGACCAGTTAAACATTTTTGCTGAAAAGCACTTGTACAAGCTGTTGGGTAGCATGGGGAAGCAGGCCAGTTATCAGCATTAATCCATGAAATGCCAGGCTCAAGGTGCTCTTACCATTTTGGACAAGAAACATAAAAGGAAGATTATTCTGTATGAGTGAGTAGTGGCATGAAACCTGAATACTGGAGGATGTTGCATCCTTTCATCTAGAACCTTCAGTAGGGGATAGGATACACTTGTGTTTTAAAGTAGAAATCCCTTGACATTAAGCAAAGAAATACGAAACCGGTAACCTGTCGGAATTCACATTTACTCACCTGACTACTGTAAAATAAATATGATTGGTTGCCGTGGTTCATTGCACTTCACGCATCATCATTGCTCTTTGTACTGTTTTACTAAGTATGTCAGGCTGTACTGAAGAAAATATTTGATTGGCCAAAAATGTTTACAGTAAAAAAAAACAATTTGTGTAGTCTCCCCACCTCTGTAGTGCTTTACAGCAGCATGGCATAATGAGTGTAACTACACTTTTCATTGGATGTGTCACTGCCACACCTATTACCTGCTTATTGGATACAAGTGATATGACCGCATTGGTGAAGTCTGCACTGTTGTAAGGTCAAGCAAGCATTTCCCTCTCCCAGCCATTAACTTCCAGGGCATCCACGTTCAATGCTTACAGGGCTGCTACTCTTTCTACAGGATAGAAACTCTCACACCCAAAAGGCAGCCACTCTCTCAGCCACTTTTTTTTTACCTTACAGAACAGCCACTTTTACACCCTACAGGGCAGCCACTTTCACACCCTATAGGATAGCCACTTTTACACCCTACAGGGCAGCCACTTTTACACCCTACAGGGCAGCCACTCTCACACCCTACAGGGCATCCACTCTCACACCCTACAGGGCATCCACTCTCACACCCTACAGGGCAGCCACTCTCACACCCTACAGGGCAGCCACTCTCACACCCTACAGGGCAGCCACTCTCACACCCTACAAGACAAGCCACTCTCACACTCTACAAGACAAGCCACTCTCACACCCTACAAGACAAGCCACTCTCACACCCTACAGGGCAGCCACTCTCACACCCTACAGGGCAGCCACTCTCACACCCTACAGGGCAGCCACTCTCACACCCTACAGGGCAGCCACTCTCACACCCTACAGGGCAGCCACTCTCACACCCTACAGGGCAGCCACTCTCACACCCTACAAGACAAGCCACTCTCACACCCTACAAGACAAGCCACTCTCACACCCTACAGGGCAGCCACTCACACCCTACAGGGCAGCCACTCACACCCCCTACAGGGCAGCCACTCTCACCCCCTACAGGGCAGCCACTCTCACCCCCTACAGGGCAGCCACTCTCACCCCCTACAGGGCAGCCACTCTCACCCCCTACAGGGCAGCCACTCTCACACCCTACAGGGCAGCCACTCTCACACCCTACAGGGCAGCCACTCACACCCTCTACAGGACAAGCCACTCACACACTCTACAGGACAAGCCACTCTCACACTCTACAGGACAAGCCACTCTCACACTCTACAGGACAAGTCACTCTCACACCCTACAGGGCAGCCACTCTCACCCCCTACAGGGCAGCCACTCTCACCCCCTACAGGGCAGCCACTCTCACATCCTACAGGGCAGCCACTCTCACACTCTACAGGACAAGCCACTCTCACACTCTACAGGACAAGCCACTCTCACACTCTACAGGACAAGCCACTCTCACACCCTACAGGGCAGCCACTCTCTCACCCTACATTGCAGCCACGCTTTCACCCTACAAGCAACCACTTTCACCACCCAAATTAATTGGGAGTAAACTCAAGAAACTATGACAGTTTGTTTTTTAGTAATTAAAGTGGCTGAACTGAAAGTTATTTGAATTATATTTGCGAAAGAAAATATAAGCAAGGGAAGGGCTGCTTTAAATGCAGCTTGCCTCTGTTATTAAAAGCTCTATTATTGCTTATCACAACATTTTAGTGATTTTCTTTGGGGGAAGGGGGTGTCATCTTTATTTGACTTATTGCCGTGTTGTGTAGGCTAGCCTCGCCTCTGGGGATATGAAATACTATTAGGTGAAAGCGTTTCTGTACTGGCGTTTCTTTTTACAACATTTGTTATTGGCATGGATCCCGAACATAAAATAAACAGGGCGATGTGTAAATCAGCCCAGTGTTGTGACTTTCTGTTCTTTGTCCACGTTAGAGCGGACGATCCTCTGATGGAAGGAGCCCCGTCCTTGTTATTAATTTCTCTCCCAGCATGATTCACCCCTTGACCAGGAATAGCAGCTCATGGCTCTCATCTTGGCCTGCTCCTCCAAGCATCACATGGAGCTGAGTACTGGAAGGTTTCTGGTTCTTTTTTATGGTTGTTTAGTAATTTGTGCTGTGTGTTTACTTTGGAAGTGACTCATTTTCTGTAGAGGAAGCCGGAGAACATTGTCCTGAGGTTATAATGATAGTAAGGACTTGTATTTATCTGCCACTTTCAGCTCTCTTGTCTCTCTTCAGAGGGTTGAGTACAGCATGGCCCCGGGGCGAAGCACACATCGCCTTTGTCACTGAGTACCTATTACCTTCTCTTCACTGTACGTTAAACAAATAATGGAATTGTTGTGACAGTTCCTACATGTACCATTTTGTATGATGGTAAGGCAAAACAGAGCGCCCTGGATAGTGCAGGTAAAATCTTTTAATAAAGTAAAATTGCCCTTGAAACTTGATCAGGCAATAAAAACCAGGAAAACCACTACTTCCAAGAAATCTCAGTTCAAACCAACAGTACAGCAAAGCTCTGGAGTTGCACACCATTTCCAAAGGGTAAAACCAACTTTATTGCTCAGCACAAGTACAAAAAACTCCACCCACTGTCCTGCCTTTAACATGTTTTGCCCCACCCTTGGGGCTTAATCATTGAGCTCTAATGCTTTAAGATTTGGCCCAGTAAGCGGTGTAACATGTTAGAGGCAGGATCCTTGGTGGAGGTTTTTGTGCTTGTGATGAACAGTAAAGTTGATCTTGCCTTTTGGAAATGGTGTGCAACTTCGGAGCTTTGCTTAATTGTGTGTATGAGAGCAGCGGACTACAGAGGAGAAAGCACATGGACTAGAGGTTTCCAGAGGATTTAGGAACACCTTCAGATTTTGTCAGTCAAATTTAACAGTAGCTGGATTCACTCAGTAGACAGCCAGCAGGAGGAAAGATGAACACACAGTAGGAGAATTTGGACACTTAGAGAGTTTATGGATGAAGGTGCTACATCTTGTCTCTCAACACCCACTGGAATGGGGATTGAAGTTATATCATGGTAGTAAAAAAAATACCTCCACATTTACATTTTTTTTTTTTGTTCAACCAGCGGGTTGAAAAAAAAAACTACTTTGATTTCCCCATCCATACACTTGATGTGGATGGGGGAACTGTCCCTGATGTGTTCTGACAGCAAGGAGACTTCCCCTTCATCAGAATGCACTGATCAGCATTTCAGGCTGTAGGGTGCAGCGCCAATCAAATGTGGAAAATCTGACAGGGTGGTTGTACAGAAGTCTTCAAATTTCAATCCATGTATGGCCAGTTTTATGGCACCTGTCTCTTTATTAGAGTGCGGGAGTGAGGTACTTCAAACTCTTAGACCTCATTCACATTATTGTGTAGCGGGAACGTTTGATTTTCATATGCTTCTGTGTTTCACATAGGGCAGCCCAGTCACTTGAATAGGCTGCCCTATGCGCGCTTGTCACACGAAAAGAAGCTGCTCCTCCGTCACGCAATTTAAGGCGCAGTTTACCTGATTGCCATGCGACAATCCTGGCAGAACAATGGCGCCCAAACGTTTTCAGCATGTTGTGCTGCAATTGCCTCATTATTTGGGATCGCAGGTAGAATCTCAGCAATTCTGCCTGCGATCCCAAATTGCAAAATGTAAACTAAAACTAAAATCCACTTCTTTAGACTAACACACTTCTTGATACCATTGTTTGAGATAAAACTGCAGAAAGCTCAGGGTGGGCTTTGAATTCTGGATGAATCAGCTGGTACTTCTTGAGAAACTATTAGAATTTGCACAAAGACGGCAGCCAGAAGAAATCCCCCCCCCTTTTTTATTGTGCAAAATGTTTAGTATCAAAGAAATGTAACAATGTGGAGATCTTCCCACAGTAGTGTGCATCCTTGCCCCTTCCACAGTGTCAAGATTCCACTGCAGTAGTTTGTATTGCCACTCCTTCCACAAGGATAAGATTTACCCCCCAAGTATTTTGACTCTGCCTCTATGGAGATTTCCCCGTAGTAGTTTGTGTCTCTGCCCCTCCCACAAAGGTGAGAATCCCCCCCTCCCTCAATTTTGTGTCTCTGCCCCTCCCACAATGATGAGACTGACCCCCAGTAGCTCGATTATCTGTCCCTCCCACAATGGAGAAATTTGGCACTTTACCCTCAACCCCCCCCCCCCCCCCCCAGCATATTTTGTGTCTCTGCCCCTCCAACAATAAATAAGTTTCCCCCCTGCAGTAGATTGTGTCCCCACCCCTCTTACAATGGTAAGGTTCCCTTCCTCCGTATTTTGTGTCTCTGCCCCTCCCACAATGGTGAGATTTACCCCCAGTAGTTTTGAGTATCTGTCCCTCCCATAATGGAGAAAAATCCCAACAGTAATTTGTATCTCTGCCCTTCCCACAATGAAGAAATTTCCCTGCAGTAATTTGTGTCTCTGCTTCACCTACAGTGTTGAGATTATTCCACAATAGTTTGTTTCTGCCAATATCACAATGGGGAGATTTCCCTGTAGTAGTTTGTGTGAGAGAGATTTAATATTTGAATGTGTCCATGATTGTTGTGATAAATTTGTGAAGAGCATGCAGGGAGCTAATATCTGCTTTGCTACAAAATCAGCCGTTTATTCCCCCAGTGCTCAGGAGAGGGTGCCAAAACCAATTGCCCTTTTCTCTCTTTTTTTTTTTTTTTCTTTTTTAGCAATCAGCTAACCTGTATTTTGAGTAAATTACCCAAAGCTTTAACAGTGTGTAAAGCTTTCTGCACTCTTGATAAAGACAAATGAATCATTCAGGAACACAACAGACATTCATTGAATTAAACATCTTATTTCAGGTCAGGTAAGACGTGATATGTCAAGCAGGAAGAAAGGAGTGCAGACAAGGGCTGTATAATTAATTAGACAGTCGGTGTGTGTTTTAGCTGGCCTGGGGTTATTAGGTAGTCATCATAAGACAAACGTCCAAATAAATCTCGGAGAGGCACTTGGAACACTGGGGATTAGTGATACAGAATTGCCACCAATCCATCCAGTTAAACTTTGTAATGGCCCTGGTGAGGCTGCTGTTGCCAAACCGGGTGCCCCTAACTGGGGTCCCTTTAGTGAAATGCCAAGAAGTAAGTTGTATAAAAACTGCCAAACCGAAATGAGTCCAAGAAAATCTAATTTTTCATGAGTTGTTTGAATACAACATCCAGTGCATTTTGGGGGGTCCAAAACACCCTTCTCGAAAGGGCAGCCTGGTGAAGAGTTTTCACGGACTTGGCTCCTAAATTGGTGGTTGTGAGGGACCCAAGCCTGAGAAGCGTGATGAGTTCAGCCCGCCTGGCTGGGGTGGCGGAGGCCAGAGCTGGGTGTGGAGAGCTGTAGCTAGTGAAGAAAAGAGGAGAGCCAGCAGCAGGACTAATGACAGTCTGCACAAATCCCTGATTTATTATTTATTTATTTCAGGTACTTATATAGCGCCATCAATTTACGCAGCACTTTACATATATATTGAACATTCACATCAGTCCCTAACCCTCAAGGGGCGTACAATCTAAGGTCCCTAACTCACATTCATACATACACATATTAGGGCCAATTTAGACAGGAGCCAATTAACCTACCAGCATGTCTTTGGAGTGTGGGAGGAAACCCGAGTACCCGGAGAAAACCCACGCAGGCACAGGGAGAACATGCAAACTCCAGGCAGGTGGTGGCGTGGCTGGGATTTGAACCAACGACCCTAGTACTGCCAGGCGGAAGTGCTAACTATTTAGCCACTGTGCTGCCCCTGATGACCGGGGTTTGTTTAAACGCCATAACAGTTGGTAAGCAATTTTTTGGATTAAAGTCAAAGGGCTTTAGAAACGGAAGCCACATTGGAGTTTCTTCACCACAATCGCCAGTCTCATTTCCACCATCCACAGTTGTGCAGACATCTAAGTGTGATTTCCCAGGTCTACACGGCAAGTTAAGAAGGAGCGGGCAGACAATTCTGGCACCACTCAGTGTAAAGGTGCACTTAGAACTGCTCTTGTAACCCACCTGATCTGGGCAAATGAGTTTGAAAAAAGTGGTTGTGGTGGAATAGCTCCACATCTACGGTAATACACTGTTCAGTTACAAAGCTTAGATGGCCAGAGGGAATCAGTATGGCATGCTAAAACACCATGTCAGGGGTCACTGAGGCAGAATGGGGAGGGAACACAACAATAACTGCTATACATAAAGAGAGGAGGTAGGCTGTACCTTCTAAAGTTTTGGGTATTAGGAGGAAACTGGAATACTCAGAATAAAAAGCAAAACACAGTGAACTTGAACTCAGATGACTCCAATGCTACAACTTATGTTAGAATGATTTATCAATACAGAAAAACTGGGATCATGCCATTTATTGAGTGTCCAGACTAGAATGCAATTCTCCAAAGATTGAGAACTATCTTTCACAGGGGGTGTACACAGAATGAGAAAGACATTGACTTTTATCATTTCCATCATTCGGCAACCTCTAGAATCATTACGACTAGTAGAATGTATCCCATTTCTGATAACTCAGGGGCCCCAAAAAATTAGAACCTGTGCCATCACTTGGGGTCAGAGCTCTCACTGAGCAATAGCTTAATCACTATCTGCATTATGCAGAAATCTCCTGTGTTATCTGTTAGTACAGCAGCTGACTGGATTATCTGTGAGCTGCGTTGGCCCATTCATACATTCATGTACGCCCATTGTACTTGATTGCATTTAAATTTTAATGCTCTATTCATTGTGGGCATTTAAAGTGGAACTCCAGGCAAACATAACACTCTAGTATTTATTTTATTTATTACAGATACTTGTATAGCATTGTCAATTTAAACAGCATTTAATGTGGTTGTAAATGCAGAAGGATTTTCAGCTTTATGCATTCTATGCATAAAGGTAAAAAACCTTTTGAGTGCTGCTCATCCCCCCCCAGTACTCAGCCCCCCCCAAGTACTCACCTGAGTCCTCTCTTGATCCAGCTATGTGTACAAGCACCTCGGCTGTCCTGGGACTCCCTTTCCCCATTGGCAGAGACATTTTTTGGACACTGTTTGGACTTTCTTTTTGGATACTTTTACTGATTTATTGGACTTTGACGTACACTTTATGTTTAAATTTATGTTTATTTAATTTATTTATTATAATATATCACAAAAAGGTATACAGTCAGGTCCATAAATATTGGGACATCGACACAATTCTAACATTTTTGGCTGTATAGACCACCACAATGGATTTGAAATGAAACAAACAAGATGTGCTTTAACTGCAGACTGTCAGCTTTAATTTGAGGATATTTACATCCAAATCAGGTGAACGGTGTAGGAATTACAACAGTTTGCATATGTGCCTCCCACTTTTTAAGGGACCAAAAGTAATGGGACAATTGGCTTCTCAGCTGTTCCATGGCCAGATGTGTGTTATTCCCTCATTATCCCAATTACAATGAGCAGATAAAAGGTCCAGAGTTCATTTCAAGTGTGCTATTTGCATTTGGAATCTGTTGCTGTCAACTCTCAAGATGAGATCCAAAGAGCCGTCACTATCAGTGAAGCAAGCCATCATTAGGCTGAAAAAACAAAACAAACCCATCAGAGAGATAGCAAAAACATTAGGCGTGGCCAAAACAACTGTTTGGAACATTCTTAAAAAGAAGGAACGCACCGGTGAGCTCAGCAACACCAAAAGACCCGGAAGACCACGGAAAACAACTGTGATGGATGACCGAAGAATTCTTTCCCTGGTGAAGAAAACGCCCTTCTCAACAGTTGGCCAGATCAAGAACACTCTCCAGGAGGTAGGTGTATGTGTGTCAAAGTCAACAATCAAGAGAAGACTTCACCAGAGTGAATACAGAGGGTTCACCACAAGATGTAAACCATTGGTGAGCCTCAAAAACAGGAAGGCCAGATTAGAGTTTGCCAAACGACATCTAAAAAAACCTTCACAGTTCTGGAACAACATCCTATGGACAGATGAGACCAAGATCAACTTGTACCAGAGTGATGGGAAGAGAAGAGTATGGAGAAGGAAAGGAACTACTCATGATCCTAAGCATACCACCTCATCAGTGAAGCATGGTGGTGGTAGTGTCATGGCGTGGGCATGTATGGCTGCCAATGGAACTGGTTCTCTTGTATTTATTGATAATGTGACTGCTGACAAAAGCAGCAGGATGAATTCTGAAGTGTTTCGGGCAATATTATCTGCTCATATTCAGCCAAATGCTTCAGAACTCATTGGATGCCGCTTCACAGTGCAGTTGGACAATGACCCAAAGCATACTGCAAAAGCAACCAAAGAGTTTTCTAAGGGAAAGAAGTGGAATGTTATGCAATGGCCAAGTCAATCACCTGACCTGAATCCGATTGAGCATGCATTTCACTTGCTGAAGACAAAACTGAAGGGAAAATGCCCCAAGAACAAGGAGGAACTGAAGACAGTTGCAGTAGAGGCCTGGCAGAGCATCACCAGGGATGAAACCCAGCGTCTGGTGATGTCTATGCGTTCCAGACTTGAGGCTGTAATTGACTGCAAAGGATTTGCAACCAAGTATTAAAAAGTGAAAGTTTGATTTATGATTATTATTCTGTCCCATTACTTTTGGTCCCTTAACAAGTGGGAGGCACATATGCAAACTGTTGTAATTCCTACACCGTTCACCTGATTTGGATGTAAATACCCTCAAATTAAAGCTGACAGTCTGCAGTTAAAGTACATCTTGTTTGTTTCATTTCAAATCCATTGTGGTGGTGTATAGAGCCAAAAATGTTAGAATTGTGTCAATGTCCCAATATTTATGGACCTGACTGTATATATATATATATATGATATTGCACTTTCTAGGGAGGAAGTATTGACTTTTTGAGGGATTATAAAGGAGAAAGGTGAATATTGATTTAGAGACAGCAGGAGTCATTGGCTCCCACTGCTGTCAGTTACAGCCAGTGAGGAGAGAGAGGAGGGCAGGGCTGAGCCGCAGCTCTATATGTCTTATAGATGCATGGAGCCGGCTTCGAGAATGAGCATGCGGCTTGCTATTGGGGGCACTGGTCAAGAGGCAGGAACAAGGAGCTCAAGTGGGAGACCCGAGAAGAGGAAGATCAGGACTGCTCTGTGTAAAACCATTGCACAGAGCTGGAAAGCATGACATGTTTATTTCTTTGTTGTTTTTTTTTTTTAAAGCTGAACCTTTAATACCACTCTAACATATATACTGTATATTGTACATTTGCATCAGTCCCTGCTCTCAAGGAGCTTACAATCTGAGGTCCCTATCTCATATTCATACATACACATACTAGGACCAATTTAGACAGGAGCCAATTAACCTACCAGCTTGTCTTTGGAGCGTCGAAGGAAACCGGAGTACCTGGAGGAAACACAGGTAGGCACATGAAGAACATGTAAACTCCATGCAGGTAGTGCCATGGTTGGGATTCTAAACGATGACCCTAGAGCTGCTAAGGTGAAGTGCTAACCACATACAGTTATTAATAGTACAGTTATTTATCAAATAAAACTCATTAGATGTACTTTTAAATACTACTAGTTTTATTATTTCAAATCTATCTTTGGGATGAGTAACCTTTAGGAGAAATTGACCCATTTTGATTTGATTATGGCCGTTCATAGTCCAGTGAGCAGGCTGATGTCTAGTATGTTACATAGGAATAAAGGAGGAGGTTCTATGTCAATATATGCCCACATCCTATATATCATATGTAACACTACCCCCATAGGGGCTGCTAGATAATGCTTGTCCCTGCTTGTTCAAACCCATTAGATGTACTTTTAAATACTACTAGTTTTATTATTTCAAACCTACTGTATCTTTGGGGATTAGTAACTTTCAGGAGCAGTTGACCTATTTTGATATAAATGGCCATCATAGTCCAGTGAGCAGGCTTATGGCTGGTATGTTTCATAGGAATAAATGAGGAGGTTCTGTGTCATCATATGCCCACACCTTATATATCATATATAGCGCTACCCCCGTAGGGGCCGCTAGATAATGCTTGTCCCTGCTTGTTGCCCTGACCTTGCAAGCTTCTTGACCCTTCTGACACTCTAGATTCAGACATGCTTAAGTACAGAATTAATTCTCCCAAGTCTGTGAAATAGAATATTGGCACAGAGTATAACCAAAGCAAGAGACAAAATTAGTAAACTTTAAGTACAATACAAAATGATCAAACAATAATAAAGTAGCAATGTATATCTACTTAGGCAAGTTAGATTCAATTAAAGGCAACCTTCAAAGTGCAACGAAGGGGTAGAGACTTAGAAACTCACCTGAGTTAGATATCATTGAAATACCCTCTTGATTTAGTATGGCACACAAGAGTAGAGTGCCTCCTTAACTGGATGCATTGTGTTTCATCATGACCTGTATAGTAAGTACCTTGTTTCCCCCAAAAATAAGACCTGGTACTATTTTTGGGAAATGTTGAAGTATAAGACCTACCCTGAAAATAAGACCTAGTTGTGATCAGCTGTTCCACCACCTCCGGCACTGGCCCTGTGTACACCAATATCTACTGTCTCCTATAAACACAGAAGCTCGGCTTTTGTGTTTCCAAGTGACAATCCCTCTTTTGTAAGTGACAGCACCATCTGCTCCCATAGAACCTCCCTACCTCTATACTTACTGTAGGACAGGGAAGGAACAGATATCTGAGGGTGCAGTAGGTTTAGGGGTGGGGCATCTTGTCCTGCAGCCTAATGCATGGAAGCCAATGCCCCTGGAGTGATCACTGGCCAGTGAGGAAGAGGTGGAGTGGTGAGTGCGCTTGGTGCACTGTGTGGGAAGATAGGACCCAATGCTCACTTCTAGATCCCCTGTCTGCAACTCACCCCTGCATACTGTCTGTGGTTCATGTCTGCACCCTGTTTGAAACTCACCTGTCAATTCAACTCTGCAACACCTGACTGCAGCTCACAACTGTCATCTGTCATCAGCCGGCCCTCTCTATAGTAACCCTCATCCACAACTGCCTGCAGCTCACCTCTGCACCCCCTGTCCACACCTGTGCATTACAAAAAAATAAGACCTACCCCGAAAATAAGACCTAGTGTGTTTTTTTTTTTTTTTTAGCCAAAAAAAATATAAGACAGTGTCTTATTTTCGGGGAAACATGGTAGTTCCAGTTTCAGGTTAAAAGTTGTCTTTTGCTGGCAATGCTGGGGCCCGTAGACTTTGTTGGACATTTACAGGCCAGAAATGTTAAGCAGATGAACAACTGGAGTGCTAAAAGTACAGATTTCTCTGTGGTTGAAGTATAGAGATCTGCATGCAGTGTCTCATCTGCCCGCTCACCAATCCTGATATGAATGTGGAAACAGAATGTGCTGTGCAGGTTTTTGCATCTCAATTGAGAAGTGAAGGACGATCATCCAGCAGGCTGTCAGTGAAATGCCAGCAGAAACGTGGAGATGGACGGGGAGGGTTCCAAAATGAAGATGAACAGTTGCGGCACCCAGTCTAGTGATCTGTGACACAGCTAGGGAGATCCACTGGTTCAATTGTCACGGTAACCGGCTAGGCCACAAAGATCCACATGCGTGTATGATGGCAGCCTCCAACCTTCCTGTCAGAAGTCCCATGCCAAGAGAGCGAACCTACCATTTGCAGTCAAATATATAAGCACTCTCACAATTCTCTTTGCTAGGTCAGCCTCCTGGCATGTTTTTTTCAATTAGCACTCACAAACAGTGTGGGGTGGTTGCAGGACTACAGGTCCCAAGATTCTCTGCTGTCTCCCTGGAGATAAACTCCCCTCTGCTTATAGGAATTGATGTAATTAGCTGAATACTGGGCACTAGGGGGAAAAGGCTTACTCCATAGTTCCACTTATCCGTGTCCCTTGGTTTCATTATACCGTAGCTGGCACCTGGCTACACATATACAAAATTTAAAAAAATGTGTAGCCAAGTACTTTTATGGGCATATTGGAAACTTCTGGTACCGCACAAGTACATATATTAAAAATCAATATTTTATTGTACAAAAAGTAAGAATCGCATATTAAACCATGTCCATCTGTTTCAACAAAAGGCTCACGTATGTTCTACACATGGATTGATATAAATCAAATGGAACATTCCACATGCAAGCTTAACATGTTTTGAACATTCGTTGTCTTCTTCAGGAGCACATGTGAACAAAATGTGATACTTAGGTAGTTAACCCAGATTCTTAACCGTTTCAATACCGTGCAATTTTACACCTTCCTGCCCAGGCCATTTTTCAGGTTTCAGCGCTCTCACACTTTGAATGACAATTGCGCAGTCATACAACACTGTACCCAAACTAAAATTTTATCATTTTCTTCACACAACTAGAGCTTTCTTTTGGTGGTATTTAATCACCGCCGGGGTTTTTATTTTTTGCTAAATTAACAAAAAAAGACTAAAAATTTTGGAAAAAAAAACACATTTTTCTTTGTTTCTGTTATAAAAGTTTGCAAATAAATAATTGTTCTTCATAAATTTAGGCCGAGATGTATTCTGCTACATGTCTTTGGTGAAAATAACCCAAATTAGGATGTATTTTTTAGTTTGTAGGAAAGTTATAGAGTTCACAAACTATGGCATAGATCTGAATATTGATCAATCCTGAAGTAAAGACAGCCAATCTAATTTCTTGAGGTCCAAGAATGTCAGAATAGTACAGATATCCCCAAATGACCCCTTTTTGCAGAGTAGACAGTTCGACATACTTCATAAGAGGCGTGGCGAGTTTTTTGAAGTTGTATTTTTTTGTCATAATTTTTCGGAAAATGAAAAAATGTAAAAAATTATTTTCACTATTTTTATTTTTACATACTGTCAACAGTGCAGTACAGCGTCTTCATATAACTGGCATGGCGGTGAACAGGGACACTGACTGGTGACAGTATGAAAAAAAAATATATATATTTTTTTAATTTTTTTATCATATTTAATTTTTTATTACATTTTTTTTTATTTTTTTTAAGATTTTTTTTTTCATATTTTACTATGACCAAAGTAGTACAATGTTACCATAGTAACATTGTACTACTTTGGGGAAGTGATCAGTATTTTTTTTTTTTTTTTACACAATTTGCTTATAGAAAAGAATTACTTTGCTATAAGCAAGCATTTACCTGAATGACATTGATTCATTCAGCTTTTTTTTTTTTTTTGTGCTTAGCTGTGATTTGGTCACAGCTAATCACATGACATGTGCATGTGATTAGCTGTGACCATTCACAGCTAGGCACTAGTATACAATGGATGGCATCATGAATGAAGCCATCCATTGTATACAACTGTCATGTGACCTGCTGTGATTGGTCACAGCAGGTCACATGGTACCAGCAACGGGATCCGGTACTTGGATCTGTCATCGGCCGTGTTCGAGGTGCACGGCCGGTGACAGATCGCACTGCTGCGCCGCTCTGCATTAGCGCAAACGGCGCATGTGCGGGAGCACGCCAAATGGCGTGCACCCGGAGTGCAGAGACACATTTGAAGCCGCCAAACGGCCATTGGCCGGGCGGCTAATGGTTAAAAGCAAAATGTGTATATGTATATGTGTGTATATATCAATTAAAGAGCATACTATAGACCATCATTTCCATAGAAAAGAGCATCATAGGACCAAAAATCACCAAATCTTCACATGAGGGACAACAGAAACACCGCCAAACCAATCTCCCTAAATGTTATTCCATTTGAAGGACAAAACGAAGCTAGGAAGGACGCTGCAGAACAGCAAGCACTTAAAGCGAAACTTCACTCTCTCAGTCAACATGGACTATTTGTAATGTTGCTAGCATTAGTAAATAGATAGGAAAGTATATCATATTTATTTTTTTTAAACCTTTTTTTTTTTTTTTTTTTTCACATTTCTTCAGTCACTTCCTGGTTTCCATAGCTAGGCAAATGACATCATACATCCCAATAGTCTTCAGGAGGGGAGGGAGAGTTCTCAGCTTAGCCTATCATCTGCCCTTACTCAAGATGGCCACTGCCAGAAATGCTAGGGGGTGTTTTTCAAAATGATTTCTCAGCAAAATAAAGCATGGATAAATGGGGGAGTTTGCTTTGAATATTAAAAATGAATTAAATTGCATTTTTGGTTTGGTATCTGGCCACGCAGTTGTGGCAGATATATGTGAATCACATGTGTGGCTTAGCAGCATTACACATTGTTTTCCAGGTAGAACAGTTCCCATGTTAAGCTGGTAATAATTGGATCGAAATTCATCCAGTTCAGCAGTGACTGGCCACATTTTGATCCATCTATGGTCATTACTGTTCAAGAGGATACAATCAATAGATTGACTCCTCTCAAAAGAGACTGCTAGTAAATTTTTGTTCCGTCAGCACCTTCAGCCAATCGGCTGCATCGCTGATCAGTGTTTTCTGACAGTGGAGGAGAACCCGTTGTCCGAATACAATAGCACTTTGGGGGAGGATTCCCCCATTCACAAGCGAGGTGAATGGGGGAAGATGTTCAATTTTTTTCAATCAGCCCCTTGGATGTCACTCCACTTCCTCAAACTCAACCTAACTAAAAACTGAGCTCATAATATTGCACCCCATCCCCGCTCACACCCAGTGCCCCAACCTGAATTTCCATTGAG
The DNA here is from genome assembly GCF_062004578.1 of Staurois parvus. Classification (NCBI taxonomy): domain Eukaryota; kingdom Metazoa; phylum Chordata; class Amphibia; order Anura; family Ranidae; genus Staurois; species Staurois parvus. Next base: position 832,672 of record NW_028319126.1, read on the forward strand.
AATAATGGCACAACTATTGGTCCTTTTCTGCGTGCCTGGGTGCTTGGTATAATCCTGATTTGTGAACATCACCAAAATAGGCCCCTTCTTAACCAAGGACACCACAAATCTCTTGCCTTGACTATTCAACACAGTGCAGAACAAGGCATGGTAAGTCATCTGCCTACCTTTTTAAGACACAGCTTCTAAGTTCGGGTCCTCTTTAAGATGGCAGCCTTTTCTGGCACCTGATCGTATTGTGAAAGTGCTGAAGTTTTTCACAGGCCTCACAGTATATCCTGATCAACGACCAGTCTGATTTGTACGGACTAATGATGCATGGCTGTCTATGCTTCCCGACTTTTAGTGCATGCTCTCTTGTTGGGAGAAAAGGTTCCTGGGTGCACATAGGGGCATTTACATAATAGGAAACTTCCTGCTCTTTGGCTTTCCTTGTGGCTCTCTCAGTTCTAAAAATCATACTGTTCTTAAACCATTCCTGGAGGCTGGAGGCCTGCATTTTATACAGCTATGAAGAGCCGTCATGTGTGTCTTTTAGTTATTCAGCTGTTTTGTGATATAACAAAAAAATTACAAAGTGGCGCTAAGGTTGCAGGTGCCACCTATGAATTTAAACATGTCTGTTCCAATTATCCGTGTTCTGCACATCTGTGGAGGAGAGTTCCTCCTGGGTGCTTCCTTGCGGTATAAATATGTCTACATCGTGATGTACGGCAGTGTTTGTCATGGTACATAGAGCAGATCTCTGCCTTCTGTTCCCTGACCTGTACAATTACTCTGAAAAGAAGCAGTTTTTAACCAAGATCTGGGAGTCTTCAGCCTGCAGTTGTGATTGTCCACAAAACGGGACTTACCCTGCTGTGTAATGTCATCCAAAGTATTCACTTCCATCATTTTCTTTTGTTGAGCTGAAAATAGTCCATTTCATTGTGAAATCTGAAGGAATATTATGTCCCTGTGCTATATTCCTTGTGGAATGGCATGGCAGCTGTTTATACTAATTTTCAGACAGAACTTGACTGTGTGTCTGGCTGTACAATCACCTACAGCATGGCTAAACGTTATTTTTAACCGTCTGTCACTGGAAGTTGTCAGATTTCCGAACAAGTTCTGTCTGGTACACGATGCACTGGGGCTAAGGTTAACAATCCTGGATGACTGGGGCGTAACTAAAGATTTAGGGGCCCTGCAGCCCCCTGGCAGCCTCCCTACTGCCATTTATCTTAACATAAAGTATGTTTAAGTCCAGGACAGGTAGCAGGAGAGCTGTCATCATAGTCAGTCCACTTCTAGGGACTAGAGAGAAGTTGTCAGGGAAGAGGGGGGCATCAGAGTAGGGAGTTAAAGCGGAACTGAAATCCTGCTGTATCAAACGGTGAGCAGACAGGCTTTTATTGCAGAAGAGACATGCATTGTCTCTTCTGCTATAAAATGCCCCTACCTGCCTGCTTGCTGTCTCCTCTGCCACTGTAAACTGAGCTGCACATGCACAGCTCAACTTGCAGTGCTGGGCTGGTGTCTGAATGTTTGGATGACGTCCTCTTGCGCATGCACAGGAGTGATGTCATCCCCCACTGGCCAATGAAGAGGGCGGAAAACTGGCACTGGTTTGGGACCTTTTTATACAGGTAAGTGTTGAGACTTTAGTTCTGTTTTAATTTTTTGTACTAATTTTTAAGTTAACAGTTTTGTTCTCAGTAGCTCATCAGTCTTTTTTAGGATTCTGTGCCTGTTCACGCCAGAATGTGGTACAGGGAACCAATGTTCTATACACATTTCCCACACCACGCTCCATTCAAAATGCAGTGCATTTGCGATCTGCAGCAGGTATTAATGGCACCCCAAATGCCAGTCACAAATGAAGTGCATTTGCCTGCACCAAATTGCATGGTACAGAAGTACCATGCGATCTAGTTGCACTGCGTTTTTTTAAAGTAGTGCGTGGACTACTTTTGTTGTGATTCAGTCTGGTCAAAATGAATGTGCTCAAATCAATACTGCATTGCACCACATCTGAATCCCAAAGGAACACACAGCATCATAGTGCGAATTGACCCTTTAGATCTCAGGGCTTCAGTGTAAATTTTGCCTGCCAGTGCAAGTCCTGCCACCCTTCCACCGCCATAGCAAGCAACTGCTGAAAATGGTGGTCTAGTGGTTGATGAAAAGTAAGGGACAAGAGTTCTAGTACCAAGGACCAAGGATATTATGACACTTTAGTATTCCTTCAGTTGCTTTATAACCCTAATTTAAACTTCTTTAAACTTGGACTTTTTTTGCGGAACAACGAGCAACTGTCTGTTTTTAGCTTAGATCTTTATAGCCTGAGGAAGTCTGCGTTAGGCATACAAGATAATTTCAGTGCTGGCTGCGATGACCAGAAGCTCTGTAAGCCAAAAAATCTACATTTGACATCAGCACCTCTTCTTGGAAATGTCACAAGAGGTACAGGTTCAGTGTCAACAGTAACCCCTGTAATCCTTAAGTATACAGTGATGGATATCTGTTGTCTTCACAATCTTCTCAACCTACTCCTACCCCCATTCTAAGCCTATTCTATTTAACCCTGTAAAGAAAAGATCCCCAAACTTGCCTGTTCTGAAGCCGCTCCAGTCCGGTCTCCAGCGGCGGCTTCTCTGTAGAAAAGGTAAGCTGACAATGGCTAGGAAATGCCTAGGAGATGACATCACCCATAGACTTACTATGGAGCATCTGTAGTTTGCTGCCTGACCTCTGCAAAGAAGCCATCTCTGACAGCTCAGTCTGGGACCGGACCAGAGCAGCCTTCAGAATAGGCAAGTATAGCAATCTTTTTTGTGTGGGGGGGGGGGGGTGCGAGTAGGTTTAGCGTTGGTGAGATGTTGACTAGAATTCCACTTTAATAGAGTGCCCTTCCCTCCCTCCCCCCCCACAGGCCCCATAGCAACCAAGTGGTTCACTTTTGCTGGACCAAAAAAGATAGAGAAAGATAGGAGCAAGGTGGCCAAGTATATTTTTGCTACTGCAGAAGTTTCTTTGCAGGCAGTATCTAGAACGGTGTTAGTCAAACCTGGTATTAGGATTCAGTTGCTTTGGGGTTCCACACTAGTAGCTAAATTGCTTTTTTTTTTATTAGAGCCTAACCTATACATATGTAAACATGCAGAAATGGTGACACTTAAAGACAGTTTTGAGAAATGCGTATAAGGTGTTCAGTTTAAGGCTTTAAGATCTACAATAAGAGCTTAGCAGAGATTGATAAGCAGGGACTTAAAAAGTGTTACTAAACCCTCAACAGTAAATTCAGCCTGTATATGCAGTAAAGCATGCTTGTTATACTCACTGTGGAACCTAAGGGGTTAATCCTCTGCATTGTGTAAAAAGGCTTTGTTCTCTGTTCCTCCCCTTTTTCAAGAGACCACCTCTTATCTCATGATGAGACAGACTGAACCTTAGGCATTTGCACATTCTCAGTTTGGTATGTATTTTTTTTTTTCTTGGGAGAGTGCATGTGATCAGCACAGGGCCAATCAGCACTGGTCAGAGGTCAGGGGTTTTGCATCCTTCTAGAGCAGAAAGAAAACTCCTCCTACAAGCTTTAGCTAGTGCTGGGCAGGACACTGATAGAAGCTACAAGACTGCTCTAACTTCTGATGAGAAAAGGTATTTAGCAGTTTATATTCACTAAAATAATTGCATTTCCATGTTCTGCGTACTGTGGAAGACCGGATATAGTAAATGCAGGATCCAGGGAGAGCGGATATAGTGGATGCAGGGTCCGGGGAGAGTGGATATAGTGAATGCAGGGTCCGGGGAGACCGGATATAGTGAATGCAGGGTCCGGGGAGACCGGATATAGTGAATGCAGGGTCCGGGGAGTCTGGATATGGTGAATGCAGGGTCTGGGGAGACTGGATATGGTGAAAGCAGGGTCCGGGGAGAGCGGATATAGTGGATGCTGGGTCCGGGGAGACCGGATATAGTGAATGCGGGGTCCGGGGAGACCAGATATAGTGAATGCGGGGTCCGGGGAGACCGGATATAGTGAATGCGGGGTCCGGGGAGACCGGATATAGTGAATGCAGGGTCCGGGGAGAGCGGATATAGTGGATGCAAGGTCCGGGGAGACCGGATATAGTGGATGCAGGGTCCGGGGAGACCGGATATAGTGGATGCAGGGTCCGGGGAGAGCGGATATAGTGAATGCAGGGTCCGGGGAGAGCGGATATAGTGGATGCAGGGTCCGGGGAGAGTGGATATAGTGGATGCAGGGTCCGGGGAGAGCGGATATAGTGGATGCAGGGTCCGGGGAGAGCGGATATAGTGGATGCAGGGTCCGGGGAGAGCGGATATAGTGGATGCAGGGTCCGGGGAGAGAGGATATAAGTGGATGCAGGGTTCGGGGAGAGCGGATATAGTGGATGCAGGGTTCGGGGAGAGCGGATATAGTGGATGCAGGGTCCTCGGTTTAGTAACACTTTAAGGAGCGTTATAATTTAAAGGCTAAGTTCACTTATTCCTGAAACTAGTGGCCCCAAAAGATATAAAAAAATCTGTGCAGCAGCTTTGTAAAATGACCATTAATTGTATTGTTTTGCCTATAGGCCATTTGGGTCCCCCTCAAAAGCCTGGCTAAAAAAAACACCTAATTAGCAACCCCCTTGTTGCTAGGATGTGAAACCCAATGGTTGTTCATTCCCAGCATTGCAGAAGTAAAAACCAACAGTTTTTTCATCCTAGCAGCAAGGCAGGATGTGAGGCTTGCCATGCTTCTGAGGGGATCCAAATGGTCTATGGGTAAAACATTAAAACAAATGATTATTTTACAAAGCTGCAGTTTTTTAATATCTACTGGAACCCCTTGACTGCATAGGCTTTTTTTTCCTGAAAAAGGAGAACTTTGCCTAAAATATTACATGTTTACAATGAAAAGGGGAACCTTTAGGCAATATTTTGTTGGGAAGTGTCAACTTTTTGGGAGAAAGCGTCTCACTTCCTGTACTGGTGACCCAAGTTAAAGAAATCTTTCCCAACAGAGACACAGCCAAAATAAATGGCTTGAATGAGGGTCCAAACCTTTGTTGATCCATCCAAGACTAAAAAGCTTCACCTCTCTTAAGTTCTACTTTGAGTGTAGTAGAAAAAAAACATAAAAACTAGTTGATGGTTATATCCATAGGAAAAAAAAAAATTCAACTTCTCTCTAACTCGACATATCAAAAATAGTAAAAGTAGATGTAAACCTGTTCACTAAAATCTCATATAAACTTTAAAGTGGTTGTAAGGGAAAAATCTTTTTTTTTTTTTCTTTTTTTTCTTAAATAACCTATTTCTGCTTACCTGCGTTGTGCAATAGAATTGCACAGAGCGTCCACGAACCTCCTCTGGCGGGCTTAGCTCCTCTTCTCTGGCTAGTGCTCCCAATAGGAATCCGTTTCCCATGGGGGCACTCGTGTGGGCTTGCTCCCGAGCCCCGCTGCTGAGTCCATTGACAGAGACAGTGGGAATCGGCACCGCCCCCTGCTCCCTTGTCACTAGCTTTGATTGACAGCAGTGGGAGCCAATGGCTCCCGCTGCCTCAGCAAAACCTATGAGACCCAGCAGTGAGAGTGGAGGAGAGCTGCAGACATGAACAGCGCTGGACTGAATGAGGGCTCAGGTAAGTATAAGGGGGGGGAGAGGGACCAATACCAAAGGCTTTAGATCCACTTTTAATGTGTCAACATCATTGCAGAAATTATTTTCAATACATGTGCAGATTTCATTAAAATAATCCCTGGTGATCCTGTCACAAAAGTCCTTGTTCACACACTTCCTGCTATAGGGTGACAACGTTCCGTCCCTGTCTCCCAATTGTGCTCCTATGTTGTCAACCTGTCATATGAGTTCTCAATTAAGACTTCAATTGCCTGTTTCAGCACACATTATACAGGCATAGTCCACTGTGGTTATCATCAAGAAACCTATGACATACAACCATTGGACTGCATGTAGATCGGAAATAACTGCAAAGAGGCTGCAAGATTATCAGCAGCACTGAGATGTAGCAGAGTGAAGAAGTGAAAACCAAGGATATGTAAAAATGGCAGTTGTTTATAATACACAGTGGACAGAGAAAATTAAATGTTATCCTGTCTGCAGTTCCTAAAATTAAACACCATTCATCACATGATACGCTATACCATTAGCTCACATATTTATCACACTTTGGTACGTTGCCTACCCTGCAAGAACTGCGCTCACCTCCCAGTTTCTCCCTTTCCAAGTTCCTCCCCATCCAAAATCTGAGCTTCATTCTTATAGCTGTTTTGGAAGACCACCTGAATCCCGTCACGTCCCTTCCATGCAAATAACTTGTGTCCCACTCAAACAAAGTCATTCTTTGATTTGTCCTTACTCTCCTCAAACCAATTCCTGTCCTGTAATAAATTTTATAAACAAAGAGTTTCCTCTTGGGACCAAATGTTCTCAAACATTGTACTTTTAGGACAAGCTTTCCTGTTCATTAATATGGAATCCTTTGTAGAAATGACCAAGTTATTCACATGGAGAGACGACTACTCCATGGACGTCCCCCGTTCAAGCTAGAATGACTTTTGAAGTAAGGAAGTTTGCTGATGTTCTAATTCACAAAGAGGTTGCTGGTCAACACTGTTGTTCCCCTTTACCATTCACACACTGTATCACCTTTACAGGAATATCTTTAAGGGCTCATGTACACGGGGCGTTTGGAAAACTCTTCTGAACGATGGAAACTGACTGCTGGAAAACGTAGGTTAAAAAATGTCAGTTTAGCAGCGTATATGTGCATTTACGTTTAGAATCGTTTTTAAAAGATAACCTCATGAGACCTTTCCAAATGCCCAGAATGCTCTGAAAAATAGTAAAAAAATTAACTATTTCAGACATTTTGAGAGGAATAGAGAGAGCAGAAGCAGAGAGAGCAGTATGTGTTGAGATGACCTGTCTTTTCTGGTTGTATTCACTATGGATCCCATCATGAGCATAGTACAGCGCGTTCTACCATTTTTTCCTTCACGCAAAACCTGGAACTGACTGCGCTGGTGTACCGTGTCCATTTGAATTAGTGGAAAATGCTTTGCATGCATTTCTGATGATGAAAAAAAGCTCTAGACATGGAACAGTTAAACGCTTATAAATGCGGTTAACCGCTTGAAACGCCAGTAAAATCTACTCCTGAACGCAAGTTTGGTGCGTTAAAAAAAACTACTGTAAACTCAACTGCCTGTGAACAACTATGTGTACATAATAAATAAAGAAATAAGTGAGGGCTTTTTAAAATTAGAGCAGCTAGGCACACAGGATAACCAACAAAAATCCTCACAAGAAGTTATATATAAAGTGCAGCGCTAAAAATATATAAAGTTGTCATAAATATCACAATAGGTAAATGTGAGTAAAAATAGTCCCAACAAAGGTGACTTGGAGTAAAAGTGCACACTAACCAGATGTGCACATTAAAAGTACAATGTAGAGATCATAAGGCTCATGGGGTAATCATCAGAATGGAAATGGTGTTCCCTTGGTCAGAGAAGATCTCTGGGTGGTGCAGAGCTGGGCAGGAAGAAAACCTCTTGATAACAGGAAACAGAACGAACGTTGATCCACCAGAAGAAACACGACTCCTCCGCTGGGCAAAAAACGTATCTGGGAAAGGAATTGCTCCCCGCGGGGGGTCAAGAAAAGATGCCCATAGTGAAGTATTGCATAAACAATTTATTGTAAAAATATGACAGTAGCAGAGGGGATGCATCCAATAAAATCAGACAAGCACAGACAGGACTAACCGTCCTGTCAGATGTAATAGCCGACGGAGCTCCATGATGCTCCGACGGCGTGACGTCACGGCGTGCGTAGGCTCCTCCTTACGCGTTACGTGCCAAGCACATCCTCCTCTGAGGATGTGCTTGGCATGTAATGCGTAAGAAGTTCAGGGGCTGCTGAAAAAAAGCGCTGAACAGTACCTGAACGTCAGTTTTGGAGCTGCAGTGTATATGAGCCCTTAAGCTGAACTCCAGCCTTTCCTTTTTCCCATACTTGTAGCTAGTACTCTGCTATGTTGAAAGCAATTACTCCCAGTTCCTTGCAAATTTGAATCTCCACAACATCACCCATCTTGGACCCACCTTCATTCCTGTCTTAACGACTTCAGTTATCATCAGTCCTCTCTCTTCTTGATTCATACTGTCGTTGGCACTCTCTCACTTTCTGTGCTATCAATCATTTTTTTTGCTCTTCATCATGTGTAGGCATGATCTTAAGGGCTGGCATCAGTTACTGTACCAGAGTATTATGTGAAAGAACACAATTGCAACATTCCTTTAGACATGCATCCCTACTGACCACTGGGTGCTGCAGACTATAGCTGATCAGTTGGTTGATAACACTCTAATAGATAAGTGTTTCTCAACTTTTTTTCAGTCAAGGCACCCTTTAAATTCTGCAATCTTGAGGCACCCCGTTCTAAAATGTGAAAACTAAACCAAAAAGGTTTACATAATGCAGCAACAGCCACACATGCAGAACACCCAACGTTAAAGGTGATTTATTCTTACAAAAGCACACTGGTACTGACTAGTATTCCAGTGTTTCTTTTCTCCCTCAGTTTCTCTCTCTCACTAAGCTAATGTAACCTCAGTGCTGATGAAGAGGGGTGGGGGAGGGGCAAAAAAGGATGCTGTGCAGGTGTCTTATGTCCTTATCAACTGATGATGTCATTGGTTGTTGGGATGCTGAGGGCAAGAAGGTCGTAATGGTGCACAATTAATACCTGTGGCTTTATGTAACGAAAAGACAGGCTTTATATACAATTTTTGGGAATTTTTTAAGCATTTTGTCAAGGCACCCCTGAAGAAACCTGAAGGCACCCTGGTGGAAATAGGCTGTAATAGATATTAAATCCTTCATCAGGTGCCAGCTGCAATGGCTTCAAGCATTATATATGGCTGGGCGCTTCTGCTGGCTGTTGCAGCAATCACTTCTATCTTTAAGAAGGCCTTGTGGTAAGCCCAAAACATTCTGTTGGTGTTACATACAGTTGATCCAAGAACACTTTAGAACCCCTAAGATATAGCTATAGACTGTGACTGGACAAAGGGAACCCCACTTCCCTTATGATCTGTATAGGCGGTGTAAATTAATGTTGATGATCTACCAATACTGGTTTTGTGAATAATGCAGTAAATTCCACAGCCTTACTGCCCTGCCAGTAAGAAAACCGCTTTTTTGTGTAACCTAAAAATGCAAAGCCTAATTGTATGTTCCTCCAGCATACTTATTTCTTTTTGATAAATTAGGCACTAGGAGGACCTAACAGGACACGGGGATTTTGCTTAATAGATCCAAAGAAAGAAGCCGCAGTTATATACAGATTTCCACATTTCCTTTTAAAATTTCGGTTTCGCCGTTTTTCTTTCCCCCTCTTCAGCCTTGCCATTGGCCACTGGGACCATCAATGACATTTAGAAGACCAACTAGGAGGGAGAGGTTTGGTCCCAAGCTTGACTTGTACAGGAAACTAACAATGTCTGCTGATGTAAATATTTATGAATGATGCAGAATGAGGTGTGCTGTGAGGATGTCCTGTACATTGATTGTCCTGTACATTGATATGGATTTCCTCTACATTGATAAGATTGTCCTGTACATCGATAACGATGTATGGCACATTATTGATGTACCCTACAGTTGCAAGAAAAAGTATGTGAACCCCTTGGGATTACGTGGAGTTTTGCATGAATTGGGCATAAAATGTGCTCTGAATGTCATCTAAGTCACAACAATAGAAGAACACAGTCTGCTGAACATAATACTACACAAACATTAGATGTTGCCATGGTTTAATTGCACATAACATGTAAACATTCACAGTGCAGGCAGGAAAAAGTACGTGAACCTTTGGACTTAATAACTGGTTGACCCTCCTTTGGCAGCAATAACCTCAACCAAACGTTTCCTGTAGTTGCAGATCAGACCTGCACAACGATCTGGAGTCATTTTGGACCACTCCTCTTCACAAAACTGTTTCAGTGTAGCAATATTCTTGGGAAGTCTGGTGTGAATCGCTCTCTTAAGGTCATGCCACAGCATTTCAATCGGGTTGAGGTCAGGACTCTGACTGGGCCACTCCAGAAGGAGTATTCTGTGCTGTTGCAGCCATTGTTTTGTTGAATTACTTGTATGCTTTGGGTCATTGTCCTTTTGCATCACCCATTCTCCGTGGAGCTTCAGTTGGAGGACAGATGGTCGTACGTTTTCCTGCAAAATGTCTTGATAAACTCTGGAATTCAATTTCCCATCAATGACAACAATCCGACCAAGCCCTGAGGCAGCAAAGCAGCCCTAAACCATGATGCTCCCTCCGCCATGTTTCACAGTGGGGATGAGGTTTTGATGTTGGTGTGCTGTGCCTTTTTTTCTCCACACATACTGTTGTGTGTTCTTCCCAAACAACTCAATCTTAGTTTCATCTGTCCACAGTATATTTTGCCAGTAGTGCTGTGGAACATCCAGGTGCTCTTTTGCAAACTTCAAACGTGCTGCAATATTCTTTTTGGACAGCAATGGCTTCCTCCGTGGTGTCCTCCCATGTGCTCCATTCTTGTTTAATGTTTTCCTTATTGTAGATGTGTCAACAAAAATGTTAGTATGTGCCAGAGATTTCTGTAGGTCTTTAGCTGACACTCTGGGATTCTTCTTTACCTCATGCAGCATTCTGCGCTGTGCTCTTGCAGTCATTTTTACAGGACGACCACGCCTAGGGAGAGTAGCAACAGTGCTAAACTTTCTCCATTTGTAGACAGTGTATCTTACCGTGGACACATGAACATCAAGGCTTTTGGAGATACTTTTGTAACCCTTTCCAGCTTCATGCAAGTCAACAATTCTTGATCGTAGGTCTTCTGAGAGCTCTTTTCTGCGAGGCATGGTTCACATCAGACAGTGCTTCTTGAAACCAGTAAACCCAAAACAGGTGTGTGTTTTTTAAGGGCAGGACAGCTGTCAGCAACACATCCAATATCATCACACTGATTGGAGTCAAGGTTAGCTCACTCCTGGCTCCAATTAGCTCTGAGAGAAGTCATTAAGCTAGGGCCTCACATACTTTTTCCTCCCTGCACTGTGAATGTTTACATGTTATGTGCAATTAAACCATGACATCTAATGTTTGTGTAGTATTATGTTCAGCAGACTGTGTTCTTCTATTGTTGTGACTTAGATGACGTTCAGAGCACATTTTATGCCCAATTCATGCAAAACTCCACGTAATCCCAAGGGGTTCACATACTTTTTCTTGCAACTGTATATTAATGAGTATGTCCTATAAGTTGATGTTGTCCATACATTGATGAGAATGTCGGGTACATTGATATGGATTTCCCTTGCATTGTTGATGATATCTCCTACAGTGAAGAGGATGTCCTGTACATTGATGGCCCCAGCATTGTTAAGGATGACCTCTACATTGATGAGGTTGTCCCATACACCGATGATGTCCCAGCTACCCTGTCACTTGAAGGAATCCTTATTCATGAGCACCAAAGCGTAATGCAGACATTGCTACACATCAGCCACTTACTTTTCTCATCCTGTTGGCTCTGTGCTAATCCAAGGCAGCCTTTAAAGGTGACCCTCCTCATCTTGCTCGGCCCTGCCGGAGGCCATGGCAAGCTGTGAGATGGTATCTGGAGGTTCTGGAATAAACTTTCAGCGACTCTTCCTTAATTGTAAGTGGAACCAAGTACCATAATTTCAAGTTTGTATTGCACATAGCTCTCTTGCAGCTGGCCTTACTTCCCCCATATTGACGTGCATTGATGATGATGTCCCATACATTGTTGAGGATAACCCGTACATTGTTGAGCATGTCTCCTACAGTCATAAAGAGGCCAAATACATTGATGAGGATGCTTTATACATTGATGAGGATGAGCATAGAAAAGTTTGCTATGATATATCTGACCTGACAAAATTCCTAGGATAAAGCACGCATAGGTAATCACTGAATGTACAGGACAAGTTCCCTTTATGGAATTCAGATTAAGATCTCTCTTTGCAGTATTCTGCCCCACCTGTTACAGATCTCGTTTCTTAGTACATTGCAGTACATTCATGTATATTAATGTGAGATCGACATGACTTAGGCATGCAGTAAGCCTGTGATTATAAGATTTTCTCTGTATTTGTGTCTTGGCACAGTGCTGGCTTGTGCAATCGTTTTTATTCTAATGTGACTTATCCTGGGTATTGCATCGCACATAAAAATGGTTGGTGAAGAATGCCAAAAATATGCTTCATGCACTTAAATTAATTTATGTTGGGAGTAGTATAAAGTGCGTAGTTCTCCACCAAGTCTACACATCCATTTTTCCCACCCTGCGATCACATTTAAAGATCAGAGATATGTCTACAGGCCAAGGGTTGCACGTGTTGATGGTTGAACAAAAATAGGACCAGTCAGAACTTACTAGCTAAAGTAGTACATAGTGTCCGTGCTCGTGTGTTCTTGGGTAAAGTAAAGTACATTGTGCAATGAGGTGTGTCATACAGACAATAACAATCTCAATGTGTACATTGTGGATGTGACCAACATAAATTATGCCCATCTTCAAGTTAAAATACTTTTATATCTGATCTGCAGATACCTAGGGGGGTCCTTCAGTGTTATCACTTTGTAGAGCACTCTGGAAGACCAGGAACCTAAATAAAGAATATGTAATCATATTCCTGATATGTGAAGAAAAATGGTTGGTGAAGAATGCCAAAAATATGCTTCATGCACTTAAATTAATTTATGTTGGGAGTAGTATAAAGTGTGTAGTTCTCCACCAAGTCTACACATCCATTTTTCCCACCCTGCGATCACATTTAAAGATCAGAGATATGTCTACAGGCCAAGGGTTGCACGTGTTGATGGTTGAACAAAAATAGGACCAGTCAGAACTTACTAGCTAAAGTAGTACATAGTGTCCGTGCTCGTGTGTTCTTGGGTAAAGTAAAGTACATTGTGCAATGAGGTGTGTCATACAGACAATAACAATCTCAATGTGTACATTGTGGATGTGACCAACATAAATTATGCCCATCTTCAAGTTAAAATACTTTTATATCTGATCTGCAGATACCTAGGGGGGTCCTTCAGTGTTATCACTTTGTAGAGCACTCTGGAAGACCAGGAACCTAAATAAAGAATATGTAATCATATTCCTGATATGTGCCTGCTGTACCACTTGTATAAAAATGTATCCTGTTCTCTTTGTATTGCTTCCTTTTTTTGAAACCCCTGGTAATTCTACCAGTTCCTCTGCTTTCCTATTAAAAACTGACCACACTAGGCATGAAAGCACATTGTGGTCAGTTCTCTAGCTGTGCTGAGAACTCAGCTCTTCTCCAGTGATCAGGGGCTCCCCAGAAACATTGTTCTGTCTCTGGATGTCTGCAGGACACAGCAGTTTGAAAATATCACATTGATAGCAAGGTATAAATAGCAATTCTAGGCAACAAGTGAAGCCGGTCAACTAATAAGCAAACATTACAGATGTGCTGTGCAGGACTGTAGGGGGACCCAAATCTATAATGCCTCCTATGGGGGTAGTGCTACACCAGCAATTAAAAATGAAGATTTTTTTTTTTAAATGCCGAAGGGTCCCCTCCAAAATCTATACCAAACCCTTCTGAGCATGCAGCCTGGCATGTCAGGAAAGGGGGGGGACAAGCGAGCATGCCCCAGTCAATGACACCACAAGGCGGTGAGGTCAGTCGGCATGGTTACCGAGTGGCCCTGCCCCTTAGTTATTTAAGAACTGTCAGATGGCAGGAGACGGGCCCTTCAAGACCGGGCCCTTCTTTTTTTGTTTTTCGGGTTGGTGGTGGCGGGTATCGTGATTGACAGTGGATCTACACCAGGGGACACATCCTTTTTTTTTTTTTCCACTCCATTTTGATTTTTTGGTGAATGTGTAGGTGTACCATGTACCCCATACTCATTCATATGGGGGGGGAGGGTGAGTGGGATCTGGACCTTGTTAAAGGGAGCTTCCAGATTCCGAGAAGCCCGCCGCCTTTAAACCCCCTACAACCAAAGGTCAGGGTTGTGGGGAAGAGGCCCTTGTCCCATCAACATGGGGACAAGATCCTTTGGGGGGAGAGGGCCCAAAGCACCCCTCTCCCCCATGTTGAGGGCATGTAGCCTGGTATGGTTCAGGGAGAAGGGCCGCTCGCTTGTGTCCCCCCCCCCCCCCCTTTTCTGACCTGCCAGGCTGCATGCTTGGATTAGGGTCTGGTATGGATTTTGTGGGGGACCAAATGCCATTTTTTTTTTTAATTGCCAATTAACACATGCATTTAACTATTTCCTTCTGTGAATTGACTTTGAGGTCTTTTTATGTCTTTAGGTCTTTTATACCACATACTAGCAATAGTAAATTGACATTTGCAGTATCACATGTGATATGTGGTCACCTCACTGGCTTAACTCATGCCATAACCTTTAGTGAATTGTATCCATTGGCACAAATCTGCAGAGGGAGGTTAGCACCGCTTTAATTGCATTGTAATCCATTTTTAATACGCTGTTTTCCTGCCTCATTGTAACTGTCCTCCTTGAGCTCTCAAGCCTCTCCTTTTCCCGCTAACTTGCGTTTATTTGGATTGAGCAGGATATCTTGGTTTTGGTCGTGTACACCGGTTTATGTGCACTACAAATCCCATAGTCCATCTCAGGAGCGAGCATGAAAGGGTGCCTGCATTCCACCCTTTCAATGTAGCCATTCACAGGGTGGAAAATGATTGTATCCACCCTCTAGCAGGAAGTTGGATCACAGCAGTAAAGTAAAGGAATTTTGAGGAGGGTGAGAGCAATAGAAAGTACTTTTTTGAGTTAGGAATACATTGGTGCATAGATTTTTTTTTTTAAACAAGAGTTTAGTGTTACTTTAAAGGCCATCTCTGGGCAAAAGCAACACCTCTTCTCCAAAAATCCCTCCAAAACATTCAAGATCTGGGAGCCAGTGTACTGTGTGGCCACAGATTTAGGTAGGCATTATTTTAATTTGAGAGAGGGGAATCCTGCCTTAGGGTGACTACTCTCACCCACCGTACTTACTATATCTAAGTATGAGCATCATTCTCACCCTAGTTCAGAACTACAGAACATCTCCCCCTCTCCTCTGTAACATACATTTGAAGTGTTCTGAAAGCAGGTAACAATGCACAATGTTAAAATTGCAGCACAGGCAGGAGGCAAAGAAAGTTTTCAGCTTACAAGATTTCTGGCAGTATCAACATTTACTGTTTGCGCTTATTCATCAACACTTTCAGCGGTATATTTAACAGACCAAAGTGAGGCAGATAAGGGAAGTTCATTGTTAGGGTGTACATACACTTTAATGCACATAAATTCAAATATATTTAAACTGGATGACTTTTTTCTTTTTTGCTGGAAGTGTATTTAAAGCAATTTTGTTTTTTCCCTCTTTTTTTTTTGTGGGCAGGGCCTAATGCGCCCTGTTGGGGACAGTGTGGAACTTCACTCTCTAATGCCTAAACTTTTGGCAGGAGCTACGGTCATGTGAAATCAACATTAAGGCAGTACTCTAGACTTAGAAGGAAGTAGCCAACTTACACAATTTACTCTTTATGTAATCCGTGGTCATACTGTTAACTCTTGACACTTCAGACATGATTTCTGTTAAAGAACACCAATTCTCATGTGTGCAGCATTTCTGAGCCGGTACCGCAACGCATGTAGCTGTCTCCACCAGCTCAGAAGTCCCATAACCTCACTCCCAGTATCAATGGGCAGCACAGTGACTAAATGGTTAGCACTTCTGCCTGGCAGTACTAGGGTCGTTGGTTCGATTCCCAACCATGGCACCAACTGCCTTGAGTTTGCATGTTCTCCCTGTGCCTGCGTGGGTTTCCTCCGGGTACTCCGGTTTCCTCCGACGCTCCAAAGACATGCTGGTAGGTGAATTGGCTCCTGTCTAAATTGTCCCTAATATGTGTATGTATGAATGTGAGTTAGGGACCTTAGATTGTACGCCCCTTTAGGGTTAGGGACTGATGTGAATGTTCAATATATATTTAAAGCGCTGCGTAAATTGACAGCACTGTATAAGTACCTGAAATAAATAAATATGTTACTGTTGGACACAGGAAATGCACTTCTCCATAACGTCATGCTTGTTCTCCTCCCAAAGCCTCACTGCATAACTCTCGTGACTTCCAGGCTGGGTCCCTACGTACTCTGTGCTATAAGGTCAGTCCCAGTATGTGGGGAACTAGTTTCTAGTGAAGGGGGCCAACATAACACCCCTTCACTACTAGAGCATCCATCACTTCTGCCATGTCTCCTGGCTGGTTGGTTGTATTAGCAAGTGACACAAATAAGCAACAGCAATATAGCCTCCTATGGGCAGCATTGTGCTCCTTAGACTCTGTACTGTACCTTCTTTGACGTTTTCAGTCCCCTGATGTAGGCCCTGTATTTTGATATGCCTTACATTCACCCCTTGAAAGATTTCAGACCAGGCATTTTAGATCATCAAAGGTCTTTTACTGAGGCAGTTAAAGGCAACAAACAGTTCTTAAGGACATCTTCCACACTCTTTTCTGTACAAAGTTCTCAGGTGGCCCTTAAAAGTTCCCCAAGAGGTAGTCATACCTTAGGCAGATGGCAAAGGCCATTACAGAGTCCTTCTCAAGGCAAGAGTCCAGAAATGGCAGTAAATCCATAAGAGGTGGCAATAATCCATAACGGGATGTAGCATAAGTCCATAAATTCTCGACCCCACCTGGGAACCCCGACTGTGCAGCCCACAGTCTGAACCAGCAGGTCAACCTAAGGGAAAAAGTTGTAACAAGCTACATTGTAACATTTAGTTTGTACATAAAAACATAGTTGACCTGGTTAAAGCAGAACGTCACCCAAAAATGGAAGTTCCGTTTGTTTGCAGCCGAGCTTCCCGTTTCCCTTACTTAAGATGCCGGCACCTGCATCCGAAACCAATTAAATTACCAGCTCAGGTGAGGACATGGCTGGATCTCTGGACAGGTAAGTGTCCTTATATTAAAAGTCAGCAGCTACAATTTTTTGGGGGGGAGATTGGAGCTCCGCTTTAAGCTCAGAGCATGAGACATAGCAGAAGAATACTTGTTACACTTTAGATTCCTTTTAGATGCCCTTTCTTTGCACAATTGTTGAGACCCATAGGCTGTGAATGGGCCCTGTGTTTAGGTGCAGGAAGCCCATGTAACCATATGGGAACACAGTGGCTCATCCCAGTTTGACAGATGTATGGCCCTGAACACACAATGATTCACACGTCTATGTAAATGAGGCCTTAAACTGCCTGCTGGTTCATAAATTGTACTTATTGATAAGTCCATGAATCCCGCATCATTTTCTATCTATGCAGCAACCCCTAGTAACCTTTTTTTTTTTTATTTTTTTTTATTTTGATGATCTGCGTATTGCTTTGCATACCTTTTATATAAGGAGTATTATAATGTAGCGCTGAGCAAACCTTTTGGCGCTATATAAATACTGTATATTAATATTGGCTCTGTCCTATGTTTTGTAACAGAATTGTTCTCCATTGTTAGAGTAGTTGCAGATCTTGTCTTTGTGTACTTGGTGTTGTGTGACAGACAAAGCACAAAGTACACTGTGCTGCCACCATACAATACGCGCGGTACTGAGCACAATATCTCGCCCTGCACTCAGCTGCGATTCCCAGGCCTGTTACATCAGTTCTGGTTAGTTACCAGTGCAAAACATAATGTTACGTAATGGAACTGGCTCAATTGTCCTCTTCCAGTTTCTAAGAATACAAAGTATTCCAGCGCTTAGCCAAGCCAACATTTTTTTTCCTCTGTCTTGCGTGCAGCCGATACCGCCCCGCTCTAATCACGTCAGACTGAGCTGCGGCTGCCATGCCAGCTCGCCCTGGGCACAGCGACTCTTGGCTGGCTCTGGAGTCGTCTAAAGCTGGCATCTCTTGTGTGACGGCTGCAGTCTGAACCTTCCAGAACAGAGAATTTCCGCTTCATCTCTTGCTCCAGGCCGACTGCTGGTTCAGGGATGGGACTAGATAGATGCTTGTCCTTATCACACATACAACAATTCACCTCATGTTCCCAACACCTCTGTGATTTGTGGCAAATGATGTTTCAGCTTATTGATCTGGTCTGAATTGTGAGTGTTTGTGTCACTTAAAGGAACACTGAACAGAAAATAGAAAATTACTTTATTGAACATATTTCTGAATGTTATCTATAGCTCTGTTATATAGAGTCCCTATACCTGCAGGGACATTGCAATATGTTATACTCGTGTAATGTGTTATTGTATACCAACAGTGATCGTTTTACATGATATAGAAGAACTCCAAATGTGGCTCCTGACATCACCAAAGGGCTGCACATAGTATTTGGTGAAGGCACTAAGGGACCTGTATTAAGGATTGATGAAGACTGGCATCATCTTATGGCACTAAAGGCAGGAGATGCTAGTCTTCATGAAGCCTTAACACAGGTCCTTTAGAGCATTCTGTTGTGATTTTATTAACATAGACTGCTCAAGGCCTGAAAAAGGGTTAGGGGAGAGGTTTCCCCCCCAAATGCAGAAGTCATTCCAGTCAGATGGACTTTGTACCAAGTGCTCCACCGTTCACATCCAAGAATTTACTGTCTCACTAGAGCTCCCTTTGTTGTGATCTGAGGTAGCAGCCTAAGACCAGAATAGGATTCCACCTATATTACATTTTATCACATATCTGCTTCTTAGAATTTAAAACTAGTTCCAAAGAATCTACCGTAAAGTGTTTTTTCTTCAATCAGTCCATCGCTGTCACACACACATTAGGCATTCCAAAAGGGATAGTCAGAGACTGCAAATTTACTACAAGTGATGGTCAGAGACTGCAAACACAGTACAAAGGATTTTCAGAAACTGCAATATGTTGTAATAGTATAATGTGTTCTTGTAGACTAGTGGTGATCGACATACTTGATAAACGCGGCCTCAAGTTTGGCTCCTGACATCAGCAAAGAGATGCACATATTAATCAGTGATTGTAATATACTACAGAAAGCTATCAGAGACTGCAGACATGAAACAGGAGATGGTCGGAGACTATAGACATACTACCAGGGATGGTCAGGGACTGCAGACATAGTACAAGGCATGGTCAGGGACTGCAAACCTACTACAAGGCATGGTCAGGGACTGCAGACCTTCTACAAGGCATGGTCAGGGACTGCAGACCTTCTACAAGGCATGGTCAGGGACTGCAGACATACTACAAGGCATGGTCAGGGACTGCAGACATACTACAAGGCATGGTCAGGGACTGCAGACATACTACAAGGCATGGTCAAGGACTGCAAACCTACTACAAGGCATGGTCAGGGACTGCAGACCTTCTACAAGGCATGGTCAGGGACTGCAGACCTTCTACAAGGCATGGTCAGGGACTGCAGACATACTACAAGGCATGGTCAGGGACTGCAGACATACTACAAGGCATGGTCAGGGACTGCAAACCTACTACAAGGCATGGTCAGGGACTGCAAACCTACTACAAGGCATGGTCAGGGACTGCAGACATACTACAAGGCATGGTCAGGGACTGCAGACATACTACAAGGCATGGTCAGGGACTGCAGACATACTACAAGGCATGGTCAGGGACTGCAGACATACTACAAGGCATGGTCAGGGACTGCAGACATACTACAAGGCATGGTCAGGGACTGCAGACATACTACAAGGCATGGTCAGGGACTGCAGACATACTACAAGGCATGGTCAGGGACTGCAGACATACTACAAGGCATGGTCAGGGACTGCAGACATACTACAAGACATGGTCAGGGACTGCAGACATACTACAAGGCATGGTCAGGGACTGCAGACATACTACAAGGCATGGTCAGGGACTGCAGACATACTACAAGGCATGGTCAGGGACTGCAGACATACTACAAGGCATGGTCAGGGACTGCAGACATACTACAAGGCATGGGCAGAGACTGCAGACATACTACAAGGCATGGTCAGGGACTGCAGACATGATATGGGAGTTGTTGGAGCTTCAGGAGAGACTGGAGATACATTACATGAGACTAGAGATCACTGCTATTACAACCACTTCACAAACCAATGAATTTAAAGTGGAAGGCAAGTCAAACCCTAACTAAATATAAATCTACTCCTACCCATATTCTAAGCCTATTCTATCTACCCCGTAAAAGGAAAGACATCTATATTTACCTATTCTGAAGTCGCTCCGATCCAATCACATGATCTCTCCAGCGCTGGCTTCGGTGTAGAGGAGAGATCGATGACAATGACTGCGGAGCCAGGCGGTGACGTCGCCCATAGACTTACTATGGGACATCCGTTGTCGGCTGTCCCTCTTCTACACTGAAGGCGGCACTAAGAGCCAATCATGTGAGCTGACTGGAGCAACTTCAGAATAGGTAAGTATAGTCTTTCCTTTTATTGGGTAGATAGAATAGGCTTTGAATGGGGGTTGGAGTTGATTGAGGCATAGTTAGGTTTTGCCTTACTTTCCAGAGATCAGAGAAAAATAAAAAGAGAAAAGGGATGGACAGTAATGAAAGAACCAAGATACCGTGGAAAAAGTAAACCAAAACCATTTAACTCCTAGAAACCAGTCTGAAGAGTAGTTTTCTTTTACTGGTTTGAGTAAGCACCAGATACCTCAACTATCTTCAAAGACCCCCGGGGCCGCACAATAAATTGAGCTGCATGCAACCTCTAGACCACAGGTTGAGCACCAGGGTTTGGGGCCGATGTATGTTTTAGCCCGAAGTTGACTTACTAAATTTCTTTATTTAGATTTGTATTAAGCCATTGTAATGGGGCACTGATAGCCTCGACCTAAAGAGAACCAGTTATATGCTCCAGATTTAACCAGCCCAGTAGAACTTAGGTGCAGATTTAGGCTTGTACCAAACCTCGACAACATCCAAATGAAGAAGAAAGTGAAAATCACACACCATGCCCACAAAAGCTCATTTTATTTTTTTCAAATTAGCATAAGAAACAAGATTACGCTCGAACAAATTTCCCAATTGGCGCTTTATCAAATTATGTTATCTGAATCTCCTCTTTTGAATGCAATGCCTCAGAAGATTCTTCATATTTTATTATTTTCTTGTATTTTCTCCCTGTTAGAGCAATAGAATTGACCTATAATCCAAATCATATCGCTGACAAATTCATGCAGACTCCACCCCTGCAACATCTCCAAAATACGCACGTTCCTAACTCCTGAAACCACAAAGCAACTCATTCACTCCCTTATATCATGACTTTACTACTGCAACTCCCTCCTCGCCGGCCTACCCCAACACAGGCTATCCCCGCTCCAGTCTATCCTGAATTCTGCGGCCAGACTCATCCACCTCACTAACCGCTCCGTATCCGCCTCCCCCCTCTGCCAATCCCTCCACTGGCTTTCGATTGCCCAACGCATAAATTTCAAAATATTGACACTGACGTACAAAGCTATCCATAACACTGCCCCAAACTACATCACCGACCTGATATCCATCTACCACCCAAAACGCACTCTCCGCTCCTCACAAGGCCTCCTACTCTCCAGTTCCCTGGTCTCCTCCTCCCATGCCCGTCTCCAGGGCCTCCCCCATCCTCTGGAACTCACTACCCCAATCCGTCAGACTGTCACCTTCCCTCCTCACCTTTAGGCGCACCCTGAAAACCCATCTCTTCAGAGAAGCCTACCCAGGCCTCACCTACTTGCTGATCTCCTCTGCTCTTCCCACCACTCCATCCCCCACAGCTATTTCCTCCTGTACCACTATCCCCTCCCTCCTAGATTGTAAGCTCCAAGGAGCAGGGCCCTCGAACCCCTCATGTATCGCATTGTATTGTTACTGTACTGTCTCATATTATAATGTACAGCGCTGAGCAAACGTTTGGCGCTATATAAATACTGTATAATAATAATAATGTTTTGGAGTTGATTTACTAAAACTGGAGAGTGCAAAATCTGGTGCAGCTGTGCATAGTAGCCAATCAGCTTCTAACGTCAGCTTGTTCAATTAACCACTTGCCCTCCTGAGGATTTACCACCCTGGTAGGTGCATTGGCTCCTGTCTAAATTGTCCCTAGTATGTGTATGTATGAATGTGAGTTAGGGACCTTAGATTGTACGCCCCTTTAGGGTTAGGGACTGATGT
Organism: Staurois parvus; assembly: GCF_062004578.1. Taxonomy (NCBI): domain Eukaryota; kingdom Metazoa; phylum Chordata; class Amphibia; order Anura; family Ranidae; genus Staurois; species Staurois parvus. The sequence goes on from NW_028319126.1 coordinate 854,905, forward strand.
GAATGCACACACACACATATATATATATATATATATATATATATATATATATATATAATGTAAAAACGCTGCATAGATTGACGGCACCATATAAGTACCTGTAATAAATAAATAAAAAATAAATAGTGCTGTATAGCACTTTTGATAGGTAAATTGTAAACAAAATAAATAGGTAAATAGGTAAAACAAAAAGAGGAACAACTGAGAAAGAAAAAGGAACAGAGGGATTTGGTTCAAAATGTGAGACCTGGACAGTTGGGAGCTACAATCGTGACAAAGCTGCAGCTGTGGAACCCTGTGAAAATCCTGCTGAATCTGTTTTCAGTAGGTTACAGTAAAGTTAGATTAAAGGTAAAATTAATAAACCCTTTGATGTTTGAAATGTTTCCTGGAAGTTATCTGACAGATTTCTCTTGCGGGCCGGAGTTATTGTCAAGTGAGAGATTTGGGAACAGCTGGCCACAGATCAGTCCAATTCGGTTCTCGGGGATGTCAGGTTGCAGGCAGCTCTGGAGAGGTCCGGGCGTGATCTGTTCCTTCATCATGAAGTACAGTTGTGTCCAAAATTATTCAACCCCCAATGCTGTAAAGGGGTTTAGGGACTATAGTGTACATTTGGAATTGTATTCAGAATCAAATCCTACAAGGACGTTGTAACTACCCAAATGCAACTAAAATGACATCAATTGTTTATGTAATACAGTAGTAAATGGTTCTTATGTGGTTTCTTCATTGCCACAATTATTCAACCCCTTAAAGACTACCACTCTGAAGAACAGAGGTTCATACAGGTGCTTTCCATCAGGTATTGAAAACACCTGTGGATGTCACCGAGCAGCAATCAAGCATAATAAGCACCAATTAGGCAGCTTTAAAATGACTGTGATACTCAGCTCCTTCTAGACATTTACTGGTGTGGTTACAAACATGGTGAAGGCAAGAGAATGGTCCAGGAAGACAAGAGAAGAGGTGATTTCTCTTCACAGGAAGGGCAATGGCTATAAGAAGATTGCAAAGATGTTAAACATACCAAGAGACACCTTAGGAAGCATCATTCGCAAATTCAAGGCAAAGGGCACTGTTGAAACGCTACCTGGTCGTGGCAGAAAGAAGATGCTGACTTCGACTGCTGTGCGCTACCTGAAGCGTAGAGTGGAGAGAAGTCCCCGTGTGACTGCTGAGGAACTGAGAAAAGATTTGTCAGATGTGGGTACAGAAGTTTCAGCCCAGACAATAAGACGCACACTGCGTAATGAAGGCCTCCGTGCCAGAACTCCCAGGCGTACCCCCTTGCTGTCTCCAAAGAATAAGAAGAGTCGACTGCAGTATGCCAAAAGCCATGTGGACAAACCACAAAAGTTGTGGGATAGTGTTCTGTGGACTGATGAAACAAAATTAGAACTGTTTGGGCCCATGGATCAACGCTATGTTTGGAGGAGGAAGAACAAGGCCTATGATGAAAAGAACACCTTGCCTACTGTGAAGCATGGTGGAGGGTCAATCATGCTTTGGGGCTGTTTTGCTTCTGCAGGTACAGGGAAGCTTCAGCGTGTGCAAGGTACCATGAATTCTCTTCAGTACCAGGAGATATTGGATGGAAACGTGATGCAGTCCGTCACACACCTGAGGCTTGGGAGACGTTGGACCTTTCAACAGGACAATGATCCCAAGCATACCTCCAAGTCCACTAGAGCATGGTTGCAGAGGAAAGGCTGGAACATTTTGGAGTGGCCATCGCAGTCACCAGACTTAAATCCGATTGAGAACCTCTGGTGGGACTTAAAGAAAGCAGTTGCAGTGCGCAAGCCTAAGAATGTGACTGAACTGGAGGCCTTTGCCCATGAAGAATGGGCGAAGATACCCGTAGATCGCTGCAAGACACTTGTGTCAAGCTATGCTTCACGTTTAAAAGCTGTTATAACTGTAAAAGGATGCTGTACTAAGTACTAAGATTGAATGTCACTTGGGGGTTGAATAAAACTGATAATGCTGTGAGCACAGAAAAGACATTTGTGGTTATTTCATTATAACTGTTATGTTATATTTGTCTGACCTACAAGTGCCTCTTTAATGTAAATGTAAGCAAGATGACTGAATGATCAAAAGCAATGTCAAACTGGCCAAAACACTCAATTTCAGTGGGGGTTGAATAATTTTGGACACAACTGTATATCTGGCTGACTGATTAGAGAGAGCGGGCTATGCTGCTGCCTGTTATCCCAGCTCAATTATCCGGAACTAATTGCCACTTTCCCACATCTACAAGAGACAGCAGCTGCCTGCCCCCTCCCTGGCTAAAACAGTGCTGTGCCATGAACTATTGTGCTGAGGAGGAGACTGTTCCAAAATGAGAACACCTTGGCATGACTGCTGTGCATGCGATCGTTGGGGCAGCATGGGAATTCATAAAGCCTGGACCCCATTCGATGCCAATGTCCTTTATTCTCCACTAATGGGATCTGGAGCTGGTCCTGCACAAGGTGCTTCAAGGTCACCCTACCCTACCTGTGCCAAAGAGTTCCCTGAGGGGAATATGGCACTGCTTCACCAAACGCACACTTTATTATCATTGAAAACAGCCCTCAAACTGTGCTAAAGTCAACCCGATGAACAATGAACTGTAACATATCTAAGATGCAAGGTAATAAAATGTTACTAAACCTTTAAGGGCTCATTCACACATGCTTTGCTCTCTGAAGAACAATTCATGTTCAGATAGAACATTTGACAGGAGGTGAGGAGGTGTTACATTTCATCCACACCTCTTGCTTTATCCCATTGAAACCTGCCCTAGCATGCTACAACCATGAGAATTGCATGCGGTTGCGGCGTTCTTGCAGAGCGTCCCCATTCACTTGAATGGGTTGTGTTTGGCGTGCTGGAAACCAAAGCATATGTACATCCCCGACCAATGCCTCTACAGCTAAAGGTGGTATCAGTTAGGGGGTGGTAAAATCACAACTGTGGGGTTTTGCTGCTCCCCAACTTCATGTGTGAATGAACCCTAACAAAGCCCAGAAAAAAAGACCTTTTAGGCCTCACTCAGATGGGTGGCAGCCCTTGCCACCTCTCTGAAAAGCGATCTGTGATGGATCGCTTTTTGGAGAGCAGTTGACAGGCAGCTGGGTGAGGCTATGTTGCCTCCTCACTGTTTAACACTGAAAAGGCTGAACCACCCCACATTCTACACGCTTACAGGGTGGTTGTGGCGCAGCCCAATTTAGTTCAGTGGGTCATGTTTGGTACTGCCTTCTGAGCATGACAGGTGGTTTAATTTTTGCTGCGGTGGGTGTACAGCCTTGAGCGGCTGCATGTTCTTTAAGTGGGCGGTCAGTGGCCTGTAAAACTGCAGCTTATCTGCCTACCGTATTTGCCGGCGTATAAGACGACTTTTTGACCCTTGAAAATCTTCTCAAAAGTCGGGGGTCGTCTTATACGCCGGTACACATGTTTAGGGGGGCTGCGGCATTAAGTACAGGGGTTTGCAGGGGCTGATGTCTCTTACCTGGATCCAGTCCCACGACGATCCGGTCCAGGAAGCGCGGCGTCTCGTTCAGTTCGGCCACTGGATGTTCGTGCGGCTGCTCGGCTCCGCCTCCTCACCGGTGATTGGCCGCCAGAACTGTAGCTCAGGAAAGGCACACAGGCGGCCAGTCACCGGCGAGGGGGCGGAGCCGAGCGGCCCCGCGAAAATTGAGTGCCGGAGCAGCAGGTAAGTGTTCTGTGTAGAGGTGCTGCTGCAACCACATATGCTGGCTGCAGCAGCACCATACGAGAACAGGGTCAGCAAGTCTCAGTGGGAGGAATAGTGCCCCATCATTGGTGTCACTGATACCAATGATGGGGCACTATTCCTCCCACTGACACCAAAGATGGGGCACTATTCCTCCCCCCCACTGACACCAATGATGGGGCACTATTCCCCCCCCCCACTGACACCAACGATGGGGCACTATTCCACCCCCCACTGACACCAATGATGGCGCACTATTCCACCCCTCACTGACACCAATGATGGGACACCATTCCTCCCACTGACATCAATGATGGGGCACTATTCCTCCCACTGACACCAATGATGGGGCACTATTCCTGCCACTGATGCCAATGATTTTGCACCATTCCTGCCACTGATACCAATGATGGGGCACCTATTCCCCCCACTGATACCAATGATGGGGCACTGTTCCTCCCACTGATACCAATGATGGGGCACTATTCCTGCCACTGATACCAATGATGGGGCACTATTCCTCCCACTGACACCAATGATGGGGCACTGTTCCTCCCACTGACACCAATGATGGAGCACTATTCCTCCACTGATACTAATGATAGGGCACTATTCCTGCCACTAATGCCAATGATGGGGCACTATTCCTGCCACTAATACCAATGATGGGGCACTATTCCTCCCACTGACATCAATGATGGGGCACTATTCCTCCCACTGACATCAATGATGGGGCACTATTCCTCCCACTGGTGTGCATTGGAAGAGGGGTAGTCTTATACGGCGAGTATAGCCCAAACACTACATTTTAGCAGGAAAAGTAGGGGGGTCGTCTTATACGCCCAGTCGTCTTATACGCCGGCAAATACGGTATTTTTAACATCCCCCGGGCTTCGGGTGTGAACAAGTCCGTATATACGCCTGTCCAGTCACCCAAAACTTTGATCTTTGTCCTGTTCAAATGAACTTCAGTTGAGTCTTTTACATTGACACACATTGGAAAAGTTGCTTTTTCACATTTTCTAAATAGTAATAGGGCCACTCTAAAGTAGATGTAAAATTCCATAGAAGCCAACTTGTTTCAAAAGGCTTTTTTTTTTTGCAACTTTTATTAAAATAATCCCTGGTGATCCTGCCATGAGGGTCCTCGTTGAGGCACTTCCTGTAATAGGGTGACAATGCTCTGTTCCTGCCTCCCAGTTGTGCTTCTGTGTTGTCACTCTGTCACACCAGCTTCCAGTGGGAACTAAAAGTGGCCTTTTCAACGGACCTTACACAGGCATGGTCCTCTGTTGTCACCATCAGGAAACCCCGTTTGAGAAATACAATGCAGCCATCACTGAAGTGCTTGCAGATCAAAAAAGGCTGCAAGGAAACAGTGGCACTGAGATGTAACAAAGAGTGGTAAAGGTCATTATCCATTTGTTTTTAATTAAAAAATGGTTTATGATGCACAGAGCAAACATAATGTCATCTAGTCTCTGTTCACATCTACTTTAACGTATAACTAAAGGCATTTTTTTTTTTAGTTTTGGAATGATTGTAGAGGAATTAGAACACCTACCTGCCTTTTTTTTTTTTTTTTTACTTATTAATGTCTGTGCCCCCAGTAGGGAGATTCCCCCTATTAGTCCTATTTACCATCCTCACTGAGAGTGAAAGTGGAAAAAAAATTCAAATTTTTGGGTTGTCCCCAGAACAGGAATAGAGGGGAAATCTTAAAAGTGGGAATGTTAGTTCTGGTGACAGCCATCAATTCTCTGACTTTACAGGGATATTCTCTCACTTCCTGTTTTGACTAAGGAACAGGAAGTGAAGGGAAATCTTCCAAATGGGGATTTATACAGAGGATATAACCCTGCCTTACTCTGTCCAAAATGAAGAAAAAAGTTTTGCCCTTAGTTCTACTTTAATGGTATTAACCACTTCCAGACCAGACACTTTTACCCCCCTTCCTGACCAGGGCAATTTTCAGCTTTCAGCGCTATCACACTTTGAATGACAATTGTGCGGTCATGCAACACTGTACCCAAATGAATTTTTTACCATTTTTTTGAGACAGATAAAGCTTTATTTTGTTGGTATTTATTCACCACTGGGATTTTAATTTTTTTTGCTATGTAAATGAAAATGTCCAAATATTTTGAAAAAAAATGTTTTTTTTTTAATAAAATTTTGCAAATAAATAATATTTCATCATAAATCTTGGCCAAAATGTATTCCGTTATCTTTTTAGAGAGAAAAAAAATCCAAATTAGTTTATAACCAAAAATTATAATTTTTAAAAAAAATTTTTTTACATTTTTATTTTTTTTATATTATTTTTTATTTTTATTTTGTTTTTTTACATACTGTCACCCTAGCAGTACAGTGTCACCATGGTGACACTGTACTACTTGTGGGGGGTTATGAAGATTTTTGTTTTCTCTTTTTTACACTGATTGCTTTTACACCCATATAGGATGGAAAAGCAATCATTTCTCTTTCTCTCTGTCTGCATTCTTGCACTCATTGAGAAGTACTGAGTGAGCTGTGATTGGTTACAGCTTGTCACATGGTACAAGGCTGTTGTGAATAGCCTTGTACCATGTGACTTCTGTGATCATTCACAGATTTCACACGTAGTAAGCAATGATGTCACAAGTGACATCTTGCTTACTACTTTGCATGTGATCACTGATTGGCCAATCAGTGATCACATGATCGGGACTTCGTACAGAGGTCCCGTCCGACGATCGGTGTTTCACTGTGTCCGGAGGACACAGCGGGCACCGGATCGCGGTGCTGCGCGCTCCCGGGGAGCGCGCACAAGCAGGGTGCGGGGAGGCCATTTATAAACGGCCACCCGACCCTGCACTGCCACCATCCGGCCATTTATATGCAACAGCCGGTCAGGAAGTGGTTAAAAAGAGCTTTTTTTTTTCATTTAAATTTAGAAACTGCTTTCTGCTTGTGTTATTGTTTTGCTACACAGAGCGTCTATTAGACAGAAGGCATGCCATGCAATTGGAGTATAATTTTTTTATACTTTCTAAGATATTTTACTGTCATTACTACTACTTGACAGTTTTTGCTACATAGTGACCTGTTGTTATACTGCATTTATATTGCATCGCATACCTAACTTTTGCCTAAATTCAAATGCATATTTTTGCCTACCAGTATTTAGAAAAAGATGTGTATTTGTGCTTTTGCTGTCTTTTCAGTGTTTGTTTACTCAATAAACATTTATTGAAACTGAGAAGATTGCTCATCAGAACATTCAATTATACCCTCCGTGACTATACAAATTTTGGAACTAAATATATACGACCATATTGTAAACTTTAACGCGGAGTTACACGTAAAAGGGGAAGTTCCGCTTTAAAGATTGGTCCCCCGCTCCATATTAAGGATTGGTACCTTTGGGGAGCAGGGGGAGGGGGTCAACGGGTACCTGAATTTGACACTTCCACTGCGATCACCTAGGCGATCGGAAACGGAAGTTGTCCTCCTACCCTCCCTCCCCGAAGTCTCGTAGGACACGTGACAGGTCCCAGAAGATGACGGGGCCATTCAGGAACTGCAGCGCTACTTGCGCATGCGCAGTGGGCACCCAGCTGTGAAGCCGCAAGCTGTCACAGCCGAGTGCCCACGCTGAAGGTGCCGCTCTCCTGGAATACAGGACTTTTTACAGAGTGAGTGGAACTCCGCTTTAACAATTGATTTTGGGATAGACAGAAATGAATGCAATTCCAACGAAAATTGTTTTCATGATTAGAATAACTTTCGATCAGATTAGAAACGAAACATTTCCATCCTTCTCTTTTGATTCTCCTCACTACTTCAACAAAAAACAATTGAGTTGACCACACTAACCATTAGAAAACTGAACAAACATTTCGAAAAAGCGGACATTTTTGAACAAAGTTCTAACAGTGTATAGCTAGCGTAACCTCTTACCAACAATGGAACACATATGTGCAGTGGCAAAGAGCCTGGGCTTTAATGCCAAGCCACCGCACATATGCGTTCATGAGTGCCAAAGGTTGTGTGCTGAGAGTACAGGCTTCGAATCATGTGACCACAGTGAGAGCTAATCGCAGCAGTCACTTCATAAATAAGTTGTGGTACTTCCTGGGTACCAAGGCCCATTTAAAGGGTTGCTAGGAAAGGGGTTAAGACTACAGATTCTGTTAACTCTGTCCTTTAATATGTTGGGTGGGTCTCCATTGAGCTCAGAGAAGGGGAAGAGCTGATACCCACGAACACCCTGACTACATTTTATCATGCTCAAGTTCTGGGCCTTTTGGAAAATAAGACTGTCCGTGTTTGGGATTTGGCAAGCACTGCAGCCAGGGGCAAAAGGTAAATGCCAGATGGAATATGGTCAGGGATAAGGTCTACATACTGGTGGAAATTAAAATGTTCATCTATGATTGGAGATGCCTTTTAATGCAAGCAGAGGGAGTCGAAGGAGGAGCTGGAGATGCGCTATAAGCTGGGTACACACTATAAGAAAACTGAAAGTCAGCTGATTCCAATTGTTTGGACAAAAAAAAGGTGCAAGCTAGAAAATTTTTATCGTATGTGAACATAACGCCAGATTTCCATTCAATGTATACAGTAATCGTACAGAACTAATCAAATAGAGAAAAAAATGTGCATGATCCTTAGCAGAGAAAGACCTGGAAGAAAGTGGCAACAAACAGAAATCGTACACAAGACAGAACATTTGCCTTTGTTGTTCGAGAATTTTCATGCAAGTTAATACCATTGTTGGTGTCACTTACCTATTTAGTGATCCTGACATGCAGAGGAAGGCTTCATACGGCTCAGGGACCACTGATAGTGGAACAGTAACCACGAGAGCACGGCAAGGTAAGCGTGCCTGATCAGTCCAGTGATCTGCGCGGAAGTAGCCAACACCTCGCTGGATGGACCACAGGAATAGAGTGGCAGAGCAAGCTGGTAGCAGACAGGCTGGTAGATGGCACAGTAGAGCAGGCTGGTAGTAGACAGGCTGGTAGATGGCACAGTAGAGCAGGCTGGTAGTAGACAGGCTGGCAGCAGGCCAATGACAAATCAGGGCATGCTGGTAGAGCAGAATGCAGGGTCAGACAAGCCGGGTTGGTAGCATAAGGGTAGATCAGGCATAAATGGCAGGCAGAAGAAAAGTCAGGTCACAAGTCAGTGTCAGCAACCGTAGTGGCAGATCAGGCAGAGGTAGAATCCTGGACACAAGTCAAGGTCAGTGCAGGCAGAGTTCAAGCGAGGTCAGGACAAGCTGGGGTCAATAACGGGTATCAATTACAGGAACAGGGATACAGGGAGAGCTCAGACAGCAATCTGTTAGTGCAGGTGTTGTACTTATATAGGCCATTTGGTGCCAGCATTAGCAGCGAATGCACGTATGTGTTTGCATGTGCGCCGCAAGTCGGGCTCCCGCAGGGTCACGCCTGCGCATGTGTGTGCGCCTCGGAGCTTTGGTTTCACTATGGCTAGTGCCTCCCTGACAGTTAAATACATCATGTTGTGCACCTTATAGTATGTACCCCACTTAAATGCAAACAGAGGGAGTCAAAGCAGGAGTTGACTGGAGATGCCCTTTAATGCAGGCAGAGGGAGCAGAAGGAGGGGTTGGTTGGAGATGCCCTTTAGGTAGGTGCATACTATAAGAAAATTGGAAGAAAAATTCTGTATGAGAAACAATTGGTCGATTATCTGATTTTTAGTATAGTGCTTAAAACCGCTGTGGTGCAAGCTAGAACATTTTTATTGTACGTGAACAACAACGTACAATTTTCGCTCAATATGTACAGTAATTATACAGAAATAATCGAATAGCGAAAAACGCAAATTATCGAGCAGAGAACGACCCGGAAAAAGGTGGCAACAAACACAGAAATCATACACAAAAATAACGTTTTCCTTTGTCGTTCGAGGACTTTCATACAAGTTAATACCATTTTTGGTTACATCATGATAATCACCTTCATGGAAAATTGGACGACCAGTTGTCTGATTTTCTCATAGTGTGTACTCTACTTGAATGCAGGCAGAGGGAGCTGAAGGAGGAGTTGATTGGAGATGCCCTTTAATGCAGGCAGAGGGATCCAAAGGAGTTGATTGGGGATGCCCTTAAATGTGGGCAGAGGGAACCAAAGGAGGAGTTAATGGGAGATGCCCTTTAATGCAGGCCGAGGAAGCCAAAGGAGTTGATTGGGGATGCCCTTTAATGCAAGCAGAGAGAGCAAAAGGAGTTGATGGGAGATGCCCTTTAATGCAGGCAGAGAGAGCAAAAGGAGTTGATTGGGGATGCCCTTTAATGCAAGCAGAGAGAGCAAAAGGAGTTGATGGGAGATGCCCTTTAATGCAGGCAGAGAGAGCAAAAGGAGTTGATGGGAGGTGCCCTTTAATGCAGGCAGAGGACTTGAAGTGCTTGGCGTGGGATTGTTAGGATGGTGAATCGTGATGTCAGCCTTCTGCAAACACAAATAATATGAGCAGGATTCCCCTTTAAAGCAGTTGCACACAGAGCAAGACACATTGGAGAGGAGGGGGTATTCTGTCCAGCTGACCTGTCTGTTTCCTTCTCCATCCTATTGTTGTCTGTTATTGTGCAATGCTGTGTTGATATTCTGCTCCCACAAAGAGTTTGTACTTTGAGATGTTTCAGCACATTTCCATTTGTCTTCTCACCGGTTCTCTGGGGATGAAGAGTGTGATGAGTTCTGGCACAGGGTTTTTTGGTTTTGTTGACCTTTAGATCTCCCCGTCACATGGTTTGTGGGAGTCTTTTGTTTGGAATAGTTTGCCAAAAGACAAGCCAATATTTTCATTAGAATATCTCCAATAGTAAACAAAGACACAATGTTTTCAAAACAAAATAGCATTTTTTCCTGTGAAATGTTCACTGTCTGTTTTCAATTTGTACAGACAGCTATTAATCCTGCCATGGTCTGAGGACAGGGATGTTGGGTCATTGTTGTCCTGCTACAGGCACTCGGTCTCAGGGAGACATATGAACAAATTCTACCAGTCTTCTGCTATCATAGGTTATCGGAGTTCAGAGCACTCTGTATAAGTGCAGTCTGCTCCAGTATAAGTGGAACAAGTATACTTTCACTGATCAAATAATTTTTTACACATGGGAGTCTTTGTCTGCATGCAAGCTCCAGCTTCTATCTTTAAAAAGCCAACCTTGAGCTCCAGTCTGTTGCTTTGACTTGGTTGAGATGATCTCATCAGTCAGCTGCATGCAGGAGGAAACATTTCCTCAGTCTCCTCAGTCATGACTAAGCCCTGGTGGGTGAGGGGAAATGCATCAGGGGTTAGGAGGAAATCAAGGCTGAGGCCATTCACATTTCTCTTCATCTGTTGAATTAATGGTGTGCTTTGTTTCTCATCTCCCAAAGGATTGACATCAGACATCTGTGATGCAGATCTCCACACCCCCTATCTCAAGATAGGGTTCCCATTTTCTATACAGCCCCATAGGGATATAGTAGATCACACAATGTCTGCATCCCCTAGGGTGAGATAGGATACTCCATTTTCTATGCACCTGCATAGGGAAATAGTAGATCCCACTATGTCAAGACATAGAGCCAGATTTAGACTTTGAGGACCCAGGGCACTCCAGGTTTGGGGGGCCTCTCATACACAGAGTTGGTTTACATTCTCAATGACAGTCACACATTTTCAAAATGCATGACACAACGTCATTCTGAGCTGACGCGGGCACACGCCCAATCATAGGTGACCTTCCTTAGGAGCGTAAGCGCTCTATGTGTAGTTCGCTTGAGCTGCCAAAATTCGTTTTGAACAATGGTTCAATATACCAGTCCAGAGTAAAATCTTTTACAGGTGATACATTTAATAACAAAGTAATTTTTATCATATGTTTTATTAAAATTTATTTTATATTTTATTTTTCATATTGCTTTGTATAGAGGAGGGCCCAGGGTAGATGCCCCTTTTGCCCCCTTATAAATCTGGCACTGTCTACAGCCCCTGTGGCAAATATTGATGAGTCACACCCCCCCCCCCCCCCCCGTTTTTTGGTTTGCGGTCTAACTTTTTTAACCTAATGAACGTTCGACCACGAACTTCAAACTCAATACAAGTCTATGGGACTTAAACTTGTAAATTCAGAAGTGCCCATTTTGAAGGCTTTTATGCAAGTTATTGGCCATAAAAGGGGTATGGGGACTCAAATACTGCCCTGAGGAGCATGAATCAGTGGGGAAAAAAATTTAAAAATTCTATTAACCACTTCCATACAGGGCACTTTTACCCCCTTCCTGCCCATGCCAATTTTCAGCTTTCAGTGATGTTGCATTTTGATTGACAATTGTGCGGTCATGCAACACTGCACCCATATGAAATTTTTATCATGTTTTTCACACAAATAGAGCTTTTTTGGGTTTTTTTTGTTATTTTTTGCACTATAAACAAAAAATTTTATTGGCTGTTTACCTACATCACGGAAGCGCTGTGTCCATGGGACACAGCAGATGAGTGATCAGCCTGCTGCGCAACGCCATGGGGGTGCTTGAGGGGCGTGACCTAGAGGACATCATATGACGCCTTCCCGGAGGAACGAGAGGACCGCCTGTCATTTTACCATAGGCCGGGTGGGAACAGGTTAAATATCATGCCTGGGGGGGGGGTCCCCTTAAACTACCTGCAAAATTGCACATCTGTACAATGTATGAAACCTGCTGCAGTAGGACTGACTTTTTTTAAAAATGACATTTTTATAAAAAAAAAAAAAAAGTCTGGTAGGAAGATTAGGAGGGATCCCACAGTAAAAAAAAGTGTGTGGGTGTTCCCCTGAAAGCCATACAAGGCCATTTAGGCCTGGTAGGACTATTAAGGTGAAAGCAAAAAAAAAGACACAGCTGCTGATGGAGGAGGAATGCCTGCAACACAGAAGGGAGAACACTAATGATGCAACAACAGAACCTGATGCTGCAAATTATTTAAAAATGGGAACAGCGGTGATGCAAAAGTGCTGTGACATACACTGACACTTTACTGACACCACTACACTGATATTCACAACACCGCACTAACTACACTACACTGCACTCCTAACACACCACTAACGCGTGTAAGCAGGCTTATATAGTGTGGGATGTGGACTTAGCTTTGAGCCATGATTGGCCAAAGTCACCGTGACTCTCACAGTGCATCGTGCTGTCATTGGCTAAAGCATTGCACCTGACCTTTTGGTCAGTTGTATTGCTTTGGCCAGTCGTGGCTCTCACAATGCACTGTGAGAGCGCAGTGCATTGTGTGGCGCTCAGTGGCCAAACAGCCCGCCGAACACACGAATGTTGAACATCGAGCCCAACACTAATGGCTAAATAGGGGATATAATTTTCTTCTCCCCTCCATAGAAAGAGATTGGATCTCATTCTGTGTCTGCGCACCCCATGGTGAGAAGATGGGGACATTGATCATTAGAATTATTTTAGCAGGTTCTTGTTTAATATTGCTTTTTGCCTGGAACATAGTTCTCCTTTTATCCTATAATTCACTTTTCTAATACAAAAGGTAAAGATGCAAAACATAAAACAGGACAGTGTTGGCATTCTTTGTGGCCATTGGGGATTCTGTAGGAGCAAACTTGTTGAACGGACAGAATGATTGACGGTGGCAGCCAAGTTGACATGAAATGAACCCAGGCCATGCTGTGTATCAGTGTCCCAGTACCAGCGTGGGATGGACTGGGCATGGCCTGCCAGCCTAGAAATGAGCAAGTATGCCTGCTGCAGGGTTTGTGTGGAGCCAGAGGACAAGCGGGCCCTTCAGGGGGCCCTCGTACACTGAAGAGATGAAAGCCGCCTGCCACTTCGTCTTGGATGACCTCGATCTGACTTGCCCAGCATGTCTGCCAGGCGAGGGAAGATTATGCGGAAACAGGGCTCTAGTAACTGTTTGCCTATAACTTTTTTTTTTTTATATATATATATTTGTTTTTTAATTGTGAATACTATCTGTATGGAAATGATGTACAAAATGAACTGTGTTAGAATGTACCTTGAATTGTAATGCTTTTTAAACTGGAGCTTTACCGAAATTAAACTAAGTTTTGATCCCTAGTGAGTCAATGTTACAATTTGTGACCCTAGCAGGCATCTTTGAGCTATACTTTGGGCTCCCCAATCTCAAGTGTACTGTCCATTTATTTACAGGGAATCTACTGAGGGCCAGAATCGGCAGCATTATGGTGAACTGTTATGGTTGGAGCAGAGTTGGTGCCTGTAAGTACAGCGGGGAGACGAAGTGTTGCCTCACTCCACCCAAAACTAACATGGTACAATTTAACTCCTGCATGATAGCTGTTGATGCATTTCATGTAGCATATGCAGAAAGTTTGGAATGTGATACCATGTTATGTGCATTAATCCATCGCTAACACAGTACAATACACTACTACTATCCTTCTGTACTAACAAAGTAGTTTTTAAAGTGGATCTTCAGCTTCCCATCCTCCTTTTTTTTTCCCGCCTGCTTACCTTATGGCAGGTTCTCCACAGTTTGGATATTCACTTGCCCAAAAGGATTAAGAGGCGTCCTGCCGAGATCCTCTTCTCGGCAGCCACCGCTCAGGTCCTGCGCCGCCATGTTTGTGTTTGACATCATTGGAAATCCTGCTGGCTCTTCCGGGTTCAGCAGGCAGGCCTTCTGATAATGTGCCGCTAGGCTTTACCCCCCCTCTTCCTTTGTCAATGAAACACTGAGGCCTCCTGGGATATGTACATCACATACAAGCACAGCGGGCACAGTACAGGTCATTTACCTATGTGAGTGATGTGTATTGGAGGTGGCACCAATCCCTTTTTCTGATGGTAAAAAAGGTAAACAAAAAGGAAAAAAAAAAAAGCTCCTATATGGTAGTGGAGTGGAGGAGGGGTAGACAGGAGGGACTTTCAATTTATGGGTGAAGATCCACTTTAGGTTTATTCCATACTTCTGTCTCTATCCCTTTCCTCTTTTGAAGCTCACTGTATTTGTCTCTTCTGTTCTATGTCTCTGTGAATGGCTGTGATTTTACGACCTCAAGGACCGGGTATCGACTTCCCTTGATGACTTTTGTGTCTGACTGCTCTGTTTTTTTTTCTTCCTCTGAAATACCCACTACCATCGTTTGGTGACTTTAACATACCTGTTAATGGTAACACTCTAGCCATTGCTTAGCTCCGGAACCTAACCTTTCCTCGTCTTTTGGCCTAACACACTTCAACACTTCCTGACACTTTCAAAAACATCTTTTCCTCACCCTGTCCAAAACCTTATCAGCTTCTCAATGATCTCCTCATCCCTCTGTCTCTCCAAGCAGAAAACAATTACTAGTAGAAACCTCCACCACTTTAACCTTTTTCTCCTCTACTCTTCACCAGACTGCCGTATCACAATATTTAACCCCTATCATATCCTGACCTTAACGCTTCTGTCTACAACAGCTCACTCTCATCATCCCTCACCACCAACAAAATTAAGTTGGACTGCTACTTCGCAAACAGATGACACCAAAAATCTCAGAAGACTTAGTCTTGGTTTCTGTGGCATAAAACGAATCCCTACTAGACTTCACCCAATTTAAATCTTCCCAAAATACAGTTCATGCCTCCATGCTGCAAAACAGACCTATTTCATCACTCTCATTAACACCCCTTTATCTAGTCCTCGACAACTTTTTTTCTACCTTACTACTTTGTCCCTCACCACCTCCACCAAGTAACTTACTGCCCGAATTGGCAGTCACTTAAAAAACAACATGAATGTAATTTATAATGAGATCCCCACTGTACTGATACCACCCTCCGTATCACCTAACAATACTGTACTATATCCACCAATATATTCAACGCTTTTCTCCTTTTGGGACTGTTACCACAGAGGAGGTTGCTGTCTGGTGCCTACTGGCCCTGGGTCCCATTCTGTTATAATTGCTCTGCTCACCTATTCTATGCTCTGTAACTGACATCTCCAATCTCTCTACCGACATCTTCCCAACCCCTCTAAAACATGCATTGGTCACCCCCATTCTAAAAACCTCTCACTGAACCCCTCCTGTCCAAACAGCTTGAGACCCATTTGCTTGTTCTTGTTTACCTCCAAACTTCTAGAATGCCTAGTGTACAACCTTGTCATGATCAAAGGATAAGACCACCTGGGACTGAAAACTCGAGATCTAGTGTGCCAGTGGAAACAACTTAACAGGGGTACCCAGGTACCGGTCCTCACAGATACAGGAGCAGTGTGATTGCACACAAACAGTGGTGTGTCAGCGTCGCAGGATCTAAGAAGCTACCCGGTTTTCACCAGAGCCACTGAAGGTGTGGATGTTGCACTGCGTGGCAGCCCCCAGGTTGTGACTCTCCAACACACCCGTGCGGGCACAGTGCAACCAAATAGCATGCTGGAAGGACACAGGGTATGCACAGGATTCTAGGAACCAAGGTAACCTACTGCAGCAAGCTAGTAAGGGACGCCAGGGGAGAGGACTCGGGGAACAAGCGTAAAATGCTGGAGAGAGGGGGATGCTGAGCAATGGTGCAGAGAGAGGAAGACTCGGCAAGCTGGAAAAGACTGCAGGGCAAACAACAACAAGAAATAATGCTGAGAAGGACACACAGCAACAGGAAGTGAAGGTATCTACAGACAGAAACCAAAGGGAATATAACTGCACAACCAGGGGGAAAACAGTGAAAACAAAGACAGGATCAAACAACACACAAAATATGGGAATACTCAAGCTGCTGCGAACATCACAGGAGCCAGAGGGGTCCGGCTTCTACATGAAGATACATTGCTCAAACACTGACACACGTGCAAAGGCTCAATAATGCCTAGGTGCAGCGTGGATAGTTAGGAGCCAGAGCAGCTCAAACAGGAAGCTACCACCTCATTGTACCCCATTTCAATTTAGCTTCAACCAAGGACTTACTAACTACCAATAGCTAGTACTCTGTACTCATACTCTTAAACCTTTCTGCTGCTTTTGACACAGTTGACCACTCACTTCTCCAGAAACTAAACTCCCTTGGCCTTGAAGACTGCACTTTTCTGGTTCTCCTCCTACCTATCTCAGCGCTTCTTCAGTGCCACCTAGAATTCTATTTGCTCATTTCCTCTTCCTCCTTCCATAGGAGTCCCCCAAGGCTCTGTCCTCTGACAGCTATTCTCTATCTATACCTCCTGTCTGGGTCAGTTGAAAACCTCTCATGATTTCCAATACCTCCACTCTCCACTCTTCAGCTCACCCCTTCCATTTCTTCATGCATCACAACCTTACTAATTGACATGTCTGCATGGATGTTGGTCTACTTCCTCATACTTAATCTTTCCAGAACTGAGCTCATAATATTCCTCTCCCCCACGTCCCTTCCCCCAGCTTCTCCACCATGATGAACTGCACTGGAATCAACCGCTACCCTCAGGCCAGGGTGTAATGTTTAATCTTGGACCTCAACATCTCTTTTCAGTCCCACATGTAATCATTATCATTATCCAAATCTTGCCACCTTCATCTCCATGACATTTCCACCCTTTCTTAACTGACACCACAAAGCTTCTTATTCACTCCCTTGTTATCTCTCGCCTCAACTATTGCAACTCCCTCCTTGTTAGCTAACCTCTACACAGGCTATCATCCCTTTAGTCTATCATGAATACTGCTGCCAGACTCCTCCACCTATCCCACTGCTCAGTGTCCACTGCCCCTCTGCCAGTCATTCCTCTGGTCTCCACTCATCCAGTGCATTAAATTAAAAAAAAAACTAACCACAGCATACAAAGCCATCCACAAATCTACCTCAAGCTACATCAGCAGCCTCATCTCAAATCTTCACCCAGACGTCCTCTTTGCTGCTCCCAAGGCATCCTGCTCTCTAGGCTCCTTGTCCCATCCTCCCGTATTCATTTCCAGGACTTATCCAGAGCCTCTCGCTTACTCTAGGACTCAGTACCCTGTCTGGTTATCTCCTACTCCATCCGCCTTTAGTTGATCCTTGAAAAACCATCTCCTCAGGGAACATCTGAGAAAATTGCAGCTTCACAATTTTCTCAGACATTCCCTGAAGAGATGATTTTTCAAGGATCGGGTCAGGTCTTTCGAATTAACATATATTGGTTCCTTTGCTAGCTGCCCAGTTATCTATTAGCACAGATTATAGGATTTTGACTTCATCTCTTCGGGGAAGCCTATGCCGCCTCTGTCTTAACAACTGGAATTTTACTTTCTCCATAAACTCTTCCACCACATTTTCTACATTTTGTGTCAGTTGCCTCTCCATTTAGATTGTAAGCTCTCACACGCAGGGCCCTCCTAACCCTCATGTATTGAATTGTATTCTAACTGTACTGTCTCCATTTATTTTGTAAAGGGCTGCACAAGCTGTTGGCGCTATATAAATCCTGTGTAATAACAATAATAATACTGTTATGTACCATATGCAGTAAAACTCTTGCCATGGATGCGCAATAACCACATGAAAATGCCATTCACATTGTCGTGTATTAAATATGCATGTGTTTTTTACTGCGTTCATGGAAGCATGTTAAAGGAGAAGTAGGTCCAAGCTCTTTGTCCATAGTTCTCCTATGGGTCACAGGAGTGTACTTGGGTCTGTGAGCAGAGGGCAGTCACCATCTCTCTGTTCACTGAAAACCAAGAACTGAGCAATCAGAGGTCTTTGATCGTTCAGTTCTTGGTCCTAGAGGTGGCAGGAGACAAATGCAGCATCGGACAAATGCTGCATCCACCTTGGTGAGTATTTAAGTTTGTTTTTTAAATATTTTTAAATTCTGAACTTCTCTTTTAACTTTTTAATGCATCTTCAGGTTTTGTAGCACATTGCCTGTATTTGCGCACACATCATTGCATGTTGTAAAAATGGATACGTTTTTCCATTTTCCATAAAGTCCAAAGGTCTGAAATATTTTTGTGTAATTGGGTAACATTGGGGAGTTGTTCTTCCCTATACAGCCCCATTACATGTGACTGTAGCATGCCTACGCTAATACAGTAATAAAACCTGATTCATAGCATGATATTTTATGGAAGTAGAATCCATACATCTCCCATTACTTTGAGGAGATTTAGAAAGCTGCTATAAAAGCAAGTCCCCCGGGCTGTCCATCATCTCCTCTCCTCTATCCATTATCATTCCTCCTTTCATCTCAACCCCTATATATTATATGTGCTGCACTCTACTATCAGAGCCAGGCCTGGGTGCCCTCACATCTTATCATCTGGCAAAAGGCTGACTCAGAGCAAATAGAAAATCTGGAATCAGAGGAGGTCAGAAGAGTGAGGGACGGAGATAGGAATGAACATGAAGACTGAGCATCCATGTTTATATGTGAGTGCTACTAAAGGGCAGTTGAATGATGCCTGAACATATAATGCCTGGGAGGTTAAAGCGGAACTTTACCAATAACAACTTGATATAAAATAATAAACTTTAGCAAGGAGTATACATTCCACATTAATAATGCTACCAAAATTAGCATGTGCTGTAAATTGCCTTCAGCATTGCTCCTGTTTCTTCTTGCCGGAGGCTGCCATTTTGCTCAAGCCCAGAGCCCCTGAGCAGCAGTAAATCTTTACTCTGTCAGCAGATCGGCCTCTACATTTTCAGTTTACTGCTGAGAAATAGTGAGCAACTGAGCATGTGCAAAGCAGGGTGAGACAGTGTACTGGATTTTAAACCATATAGGCACTTATTGTTTAATCATTTCCATAGCTATACCTGCAAAAAGGGCCGGCCTGAAGTGATCTAGCAGGACATAATTTTTTGACTAAAGTTCCACTTTAAACTCAATAGGGGACATTTATGCAGCAAATTAACAATACAATTAGACATAATAAACCTGACCACCTCATATTTAGTAAGGTATATGCTGCAGCTTTTATGTGTTTTTACGCCAGGAGCATACTGGGCAGTAAACAGATTTGCACAGCTCTGCGGTAGATTTGTCCATTTTTCCTCTTGAATTGCAGTAATGGAGAGAGAGTCATTATATGACTGTATGCGTCCTAAAGTCTGGAAAAACTTTTTCTGGTGGATGCTTGTGATTTACATATATTAATAGCAAATGTGTGCCCATTCCTTGAAATAGGTATCAGCATAGTGGTGTTAAAGCAGTTTTACACTCAAAAGCAAACATTTATTCTAATTGCAGCTTTCCAATTCTTAGATGTGATGGCTGCGTGGGTTTTCTTTTTTAGGCTTTCTTTCCTTTATTTTCAATTTGTGATCTAGCCAGTAAGTCATTTGGTTTTCAACAGAAAAAGCTGCCCTAAAGATTTATCAGAGTGGTGAGACAAACCATTTACCACTGACAGGGGGGTGCTTACAACGATCCACTTTTATTCATTCATGTTAAACCTTTATCCAAAACAAAACTGCTGCTGTAACTGCAGTGTGAGCTGGAGTTTGGCTTTGATTCGTTAATGTATTTAAATCTGCTTGTACATCTAACATCCCCAACCACCCCCCAGACTAACAATGTTGCTGTCCAATGTTTCACCCTGTGTTCCTTCATCCAGAGTGGGGGCACTCTAATACAGGAGGTGTGTTACTGATCACCAGATGAAAACAGAAGGAAAAAGCCTAAAAAAAAGCTAATGCAGCCACCACATACAGTGAAGGAAATAAGTATTTGATCCCCTGCTGATTTTGAATGTTTTTCCACTCACAAAGAAATGATCAGTCTAAAAATCAAATGGTAGGTATATTGTAACACTGAGGGACAGAATAGCAACAAAAAATTTCAAAAGAAGTGCATGTCTTACAAATTATGCACCGATTTGCATGTTCATGAGGGAAATAAGTATTTGATCCCCTATCATTCAGAAGGATTTCTGGCTACCAGGTGTCTTTCATACAGGTAACAAGCTGAGATGAGAAGCAGTCTCTTAAAGGGAATGCTGCTAATCTCATTTTGTTACCTGTGTAAAAGACACCTGTCCACAGGAGCAATCAAACAATCAGATTCCAAACTCTCCACCATGGCAAAGACCAAAGAGCTGTCCAAGGATGTCAGGGACAAGATTGTAGACCTACACAAGGTTGGACTGGGCTACCAAACTATCGCCAAGCAGCTTGGTGAGAAGGTGACAACACTTGGTGCAATCATTCGCAAATGGAAGAAACACAAAACAACTGTCAGTCTCCCTAGCTCTGGTGCACCATGCAAGATCTCACCTCGTGGAATGTCAATGCTCTTGAGAACAGTGAGGAATCATCCCAGAACTACACGTGAGGATCTTGTCAATGACCTCCAGGCAGCTGGGACCACAGTCACCAAGAAAACAATTGGTAACACACTACGCTGACAAGGACTGAAATCATGCAGTGCCCGCAAGGTCCCTCTGCTCAAGAAAGCACATGTCCAGGCCCATCTGAAGTTTTCCAGTGAACATCTGAATGATGCAGAGGAAGACTGGTTGAAAGTGTTGTGGTCAGATGAGACCAAAATCGAGCTCTTTGGTATCAACTCAACTCGCCGTGTTTGGAGGAGGAGGAATGCTGCCTATGACCCCAAGAACACCATCCCAACTGTCAAACATGGTGGTGGAAACATTCTGCTTTGGGGGTGTTTTTCTGCTAAGGGGACAGGACAACTGCACCGCATCAAAGGGACAATGGACGGGGCAATGTACCGTCAAATCTTGGGTGAGAACCTTCTTCCCTCAGCCAGGGCATTGAAAATGGGTCATGGATGGGTGTTCCAGCATGACAATGACCCAAAACACACGGCCAAAGCAACAAAGGAGTGGCTCAAGAAGAAGCACATTAAGGTCCTGGTGTGGCCTAGCCAGTCTCCAGACCTTAATCCGATTGAAAATCTGCGGAGGGAGTTGAAAGTGGACTTGGAGAGGATCTGCCAAGAGGAGTGGGCCAAAATCCCTCCTGAGATGTGTGCAAACCTGGGGGCCAACTACAGGAATAATCTGACCTCTGTGATTGCCAACAAGGGATTTGCCACAAAGTACTAAGTCATGTTTTGTGAAGGGGATCAAATACTTATTTCCCTCATGAACATGCAAATCAGTCATCATTTGTTAGACATGCATTTCTGCTGAATTTTTTGTCTATTCTGTCTCTCATAGTTACAATACACCGAACATTTGATTTTTAGACTGATCATTTCTTTGTGAGTGGGCAAACATTCAAAATCAGCCGGGGAGCAAATACTTATTTTCTGCACTGTATAATGATTAGTAATTGGATGTATTACATTTTTGGTTTGAGGTTTAATACCATTTTAAATTGATTATGATTTAGATTAGGACTTTCTAACCTTTGTAATTATAGTGAAGTCTATGGGAAGTGACTATAAATGCTGTAATATGATTGTAAAATCTAAGAAACTTGCATTGATAAAATATGACAGTGGTTGTATGAAACAAATCCAATCTGTTTGTAACATTTTTTGCCCAGTTTAAAGGAAAAGGGTAGAAAATGGAACCCCCCACAAAACTACATATCCACCTATGTGGCTGTAGCATCGGTGCGATGCTGCAGCTGTCCCCCACGGACTCTGAGATCAAGAACCAAACACATGGCCGCTGATCACTTAGTTCTTGGTCTTCAGTGAACAGAGTAGGGACTGTCAGTATTGGATACTCGCTTATTCCTGACACCTGCACTCTGTACGTTATGCACTCCTGACCCATTGCTCTGTTCAATATGCACCCTTGCCCCTCCCATTATTTTTTAACATTGAAAAAAAACTTTATTGTTATTAACAACAGGTAAAAAGACATGGTACAGTGACATTACATGTTGCACAATAGAAGTTACATGTTCTGTAGCAGGGAACATTTCCAAAAATTATTTAAGATGACAAAAGAGACTAGACACCGGACATAGCATGGTTCAAGCAACCTAACAAAGTGCACAAAGTCCCTCCCATTATTACCACAATTTGCTTACCATGTTGCATACGTTCCTGGTGTCTGAGGCATTTTGTACTTTATACCTTAAATGCCTGCCTCTCGTTCCAACAGTCTGTGGACAGTTTAAGGACTGTGAATGTTAAAAAGGGGACAGGGATTTATGAGTGTGGCTACAAATGGGTTATTTGGTTAAAAGTGATTGGAAGAGTGTGTTCCCAGATTTCATTTTGAACATTTGGTAACCTAAGTGTATATTGGGGTGCTGATATCACTGATGACATGGATACTGTGGAGTTAGCAGTGTATGCTGGAATGCTGATCTTACTCATGACATTGACTCTGGGGAGTGCCTATATGCACTGGACTGCAGATGGTCGCATGGATACTAGGGAGTGACACAACAGGTCAAATTCCCCCCAGGTACCTCAGAAACTAGTGATCAAACATTACTTACAACAGTATAGAGAGAAGGGGGAGTGGGAGTCACTAGCAAAGTCACATGAAAGGAAAAAATAAAATCTACTATAGTAGGGAGTGAGCTCCATTTTCTGGAGTACAAGATCTCACTGGTGACATGGATACTGAGGAGTGAGGTGCTTCTTCTGAAGTGCAGAACCCGCTTGTGACATGGATGCTGAGGAGTGAGCTGCGTTTTCTGGAGTGCAGAACCCGCTTGTGACATGGATGCTGAGGAGTGAGCTGCGTTTTCTGGAGTGCAGAACCCGCTTGTGACATGGATGCTGAGTGAGCTGCTTCTTCTGGAGTGCAGAACCCGCTTGTGACATGGATGCTGAGTGAGCTGCTTCTTCTGGAGTGCAGAACCCGCTTGTGACATGGATGCTGAGGAGGGACCTGTGTGTACTAGAGTGCAGATCTCACTGATGACATGGATGCTGAGGAGGGACCTGTGTGTACTAGAGTGCAGATCTCACTGATGACATGGATGCTGAGGAGGGACCTGTGTGTACTGGAGTGCAGATCTCACTGATGACATGGATGCTGAGGAGGGACCTGTGTGTACTAGAGTGCAGATCTCACTGATGACATGGATACTGAGGAGAGACCTGTGTGTACTGGAGTGCAGATCTCACTGGTGACCTGGATACTGGGGAGTGGTGTGTGCGTATCCTGGGGTGTGACTCTTATCTATGACCTGGATACTGGAGAGTGAGGTATGTATACTGGAATGAGTATAGTTTGCTTGGGATACATATAGTTTAGTTGTCCTTTACCTGTCGTTTATTACTGCAGCATCACATTTTGTTATAGTATTTCCTGAAAGACTGACCATGGCACCTCATTGTAAGATATACTGGCTAACTTTATGATGTGGATTTTTAGTACCTGTGCAATGGTCCAAACAGTGAGCAAAGGTAATGGTTATAAATGGAAAAACATACTGTTTGATATGTAGATGTACGCACAGACACGCACGCAATTCATTGCTTTTAGGATGCAGCGCTGTTCATGTATGTGGAGTACACCATATAGTGTCACATTGTGTCATGTGTATAAATGGATGAGGGACAAGTGGAAGATTTAAATGCAGTCCTACATGACTGTACAGTGCTGTGTTATCCTTACGCCAATATTGTTCAGACAATTCAATTGAAACGTCCTGAGCTGAATGACAGCCCGGTTACAGTATGCCTGACAACACCTTGACAAGCCTCACTGGGCTTTTTTGTGGCATTGGCGCAGTAAAGGCTTCTTTCTGGCAACTCGACCATGCATCTTATTTTTATTCAAGTGACGTCACATTGTGCCCCTTGAAACAACCACATCGTTTTTTTTCCAGAGCAGCCTGTATTTCTCCTGAAGTTACCTGTGGGTTTTACTTTGTATCCCAAACAATTCTTCTAGCAGTTGCATCCACGTTAGATTTGACAAACTCATTGACTATTTATACACAGATTGAGAAGAGAAGGGCCCTTTGGTGGTTTTTATAGCACTGCAACAGTGGTAAATAAAAATATTGCTTTATTACACATACATAGACGTACAACAAATGTAATATAGTTAATAAAATCTGCTGCAAAGGATATACTCCCACAGCATATGGAATAGTATATTCAGTACAGATACATATAGTATTGGTATATTCCACAATAAAAACGTACCGTAACCCGGTAAGAGTTTGAGAACAGATACTCTGGTATTAATGGTTGTAGTAATTCGACATGTTTCACGATAATATCGCTTCTTCCTGGGTTGTGAACAGATTTCTACATAGAAAGAATAGTATAAATTTGTAAACAACATTCTACTTTGACCAATATTTACAATACAGATCGATTGAATAGATGATCATACCTTAATCTACAGGCATCTGCACAAGGGCTGTGAAGGAGGGCCTCAAGCCTTCCCATGCGGGGCCAGTCAGTGAGGGGATCCCAACAAACCAAGGGGGCAAGCGGCACCCCCCAAGGCTTTCTGACGTATAAAAAATATGCAACTGTTAAGAAACATGATGGGAGCCTCCTAGGTGGTGAATGAAAATGTGTAGCTGTAGGAATTGGGACTAAAAGTTAGATTGTGGGAAATTAACCTTTATTTTCTATTTTAACCTGCGTGCGTCACCTTGTGTGGCTGTACCAAGGCTTAACATTAAAGTGGTAGTTAACTTGGGGATCTTTAAAAAAAGAAAAAAAAACCCTGCAAAGTAAAGGCATAATGTCCTAGTATGCATCGCATACTAGGACATTATGAAATACTTGCCTTAGAACGAAGTTCTCCAGTGGCGTACTGTTACTACTAATAGGGCTCCCATCTTCACCCTGCCTTCTCTCCTGGTTTGCATGCTCTGGCCGCCTGACTGGCTGAGCCATGATGACGTCACTCCCGCACAGGAGTCGCTGGCATGGCACACAGCTTTGAATGAATGGCACAAATATGTCGTTCCCTCAGAACTCATGCATCGGTGATGTGACCAGCTGCATGCTGTGGGAATGTCTCCTAAACACCACAGGTTAATGCACCGTACCTACAGGTAAGCCTTATTCTAGGCTTACCTGTAGGTACAATTTCAAAAAAGAAGTTTACTACCACTGTAAATGGTATGTAAACTTTGATCCAGGCCATTTGGGGGATTTCTGTGATCATTATGATTTAAAAAGCAGCCAAACAACTATGTGATAACTTGCTTCATATGATCAAAATCCTTAAGTAAAAGACAGTTTTTTGGCTGGATCAGTCATATTTCCAATATAAATGCCAAAATGTCATTATTTTTTGCCAGGGTATACAAACTTTTGAGCACAACTGTATACAGTCAGGTCCATAAATATTGGGACATCGACACAATTCTAACATTTTTAGCTCTATACACCACCACAACGGATTTGAAATGAAAGGAACAAGATGTGCTTTAACTGCAGACTGTCAGCTTTAATTTGAGGGTATTTACATCCAAATCAGGTGAACGGTGTAGGAATTACAACAGTTTGCATATGTGCCTCCCACTTGTTAAGGGACCAAAAGTAATGGGACAGAATAATAATCATAAATCAAACTTTCACTTTGTAATACTTGGTTGCAAATCCTTTGCAATCAATTTACAGCCTGAAGTCTGGAACGCATAGACATCACCAGACGCTGGGTTTCATCCCTGGTGATGCTCTGCCAGGCCTCTACTGCAACTGTCTTCAGTTCCTGCTTGTTCTTGGGGCATTTTCCCTTCAGTTTTGTCTTCAGCAAGTGAAATGCATGCTCAATCGGATTCAGGTCAGGTGATTGGCGTGGCCATTGCATAACATTCCACTTCTTTCCCTTAAAAAACTCTTTGGTTGCTTTTGCAGTGTGCTTTGGGTCATTGTCCATCTGCACTGTGAAGCGGCGTCCAATGAGTTGTGAAGCATTTGGCTGAATATGAGCAGATAATATTGCCCGAAACACTTCAGAATTCATCCTGCTGCTTTTGTCAGCAGTCACATCATCAATAAATACAAGAGAAGCAGTTCCATTGGCAGCCATACATGCCCACGCCATGACACTACTACCACCATGCTTCACTGATGAGGTGGTATGCTTAGGATCATGAGCAGTTCCTTTCCTTCTCCATACTCTTCTCTTCCCATCACTCTGGTACAAGTTGATCTTGGTCTCATCTGTCCATAGGATGTTGTTCCAGAACTGTGAAGGCTTTTTTAGATGTCGTTTGGGAAACTCTAATCTGGCCTTCCTGTTTTTGAGGCTCACTAATGGTTTACATCTTGTGGTGAGCCCTCTGTATTCACTCTGGTGAAGTCTTCTCTTGATTGTTGACTTTGACACACATACACCTACCTCCTGGAGAGTGTTCTTGATCTGGCCAACTGTTGTGAAGGGTGTTTTCTTCACCAGGGAAAGAATTCTTCGGTCATCCACCACAGTTGTATTCCGTGGTTTTCCGGGTCTTTTGGTGTTGCTGAGCTCACCCATGCATTCCTTCTTTTTAAGAATGTTCCAAACAGTTGTTTTGGCCACGACTAAATTTTTTGCTATCTCTCTGATGGATTTGTTTTGTTTTTTCAGCCTAATGATGGCTTGCTTCACTGATAGTGACAGCTCTTTGGATCTCATCTTGAGAGTTGACAGCAACAGATTCCAAATGCAAATAGCACACTTGAAATGAACTCTGGACCTTTTATCTGCTCATTCTAATTGGGATATTGAGGGAAAAACACACACCTGGCCATGGAACAGCTGAGAAGCCAATTGTCCCATTACTTTTGGTCCCTTAACAAGTGGGAGGCACATATGCAAACTGTTGTAATTCCTACACCGTTCACCTGATTTGGATGTAAATACCCTCAAATTAAAGCTTACAGTCTGCAGTTAAAGCACATCTTGTTCGTTTCATTTCAAATCCATTGTGGTGGTGTATAGAGCCAAAAATGTTAGAATTGTGTCGATGTCCCAATATTTATGGACCTGACTGTATTCACCACGCGGAAAACATTGTACTATTAACAGGATAACTTTGCTTTTAAAGCTGAGCTCCACCCAAAAGGGGAAGTTCCGCTTTAAGGACTGCTCCCCATTAACGCTTGGTACCTTTGGCTTTTGGGAGCGGGGGGGGGGGGGGGGGGGAGCAGGTACCCGAATTTCACGGGTATCCGCTCCCACTTCCGGTCCGATTGCCTAGGTGATCGGAAGTGGAAGGTGTCCTCCCTCCCTGTAGTCTTTTGGGACACGTGACAGGTCCCCAAAGACTACAGGACCATTCATGAAGCTCAGCGCTTCTCGCTCATGCGCAGTGGGCACCCGGCTGTGAAGCTGCAAGCTGTCACAACCGGGTGCCCACACTGAAGATGCCGGCCTCCTGGAATCCAGGACGGCCGGTGAAACGGGCTGTGGGGGACACACTGTGAGACCATAGGACAGGTAAGTGACTGTTTTTTAAAAGTCAGCAGCTACAGTTTTTGTAGCTGCTGACTTTTATTTTTTGACAGGGTGAGTTGAACTCCGCTTTAATGAAGTCGTACCCCCAGGTGGAAGCCACCTACCTCAACACTTGCCTTCAACCCTACTGCCAATTTCTTTACTCTTTGGCATAACCTTTTGCACAGAAACGTTTCAACCACATCAACTTCTACTGTATATGCACACCTCTGGTCCCATTCATTTTTATAACTGGTCTGGAACAATTGAGTACTGTCCGTGATACTTTTTTTATTTGCACTAACATACAATTTTGAGGACAAGCTTTCGGGGAATGTCCCCTTCTTCAAGGTCTAAGCAGTACTAAGTAGTACTGCTTAGACCTTGAAGAAGGGAACACTCCCCGAAAGCTTGTCCTCAAAATTCTATGTTAGTGCAAATAAAAAAAAGTATCACGGACAGTACTCAATTGTTTCTGTCGCAAATGCACTAATACGGCTACAATCAACTATAACTGGTCTGTACTCATGGCGGTTCTCAGCCATTCAGAGGAGTATCAGACCCAGCAACAGGAATAAATGGTGAAGTTGCCATATGGAGACAAATGACTGTTGTTTCTGGATTAGAGCTAGGGTTACGCAGATGAGGATAAATATTGTATTATTTATGTTGTTTTCTATTGATTGTTTTTATTTTGTTTATTTGACCAATATTAGATAAGAAGATGTTGATATCAAAAACTAAAATGAAGGGCCTCTCTGTAGGACATATGGCTCATTGCCTTTCTTGAGCCCCGAGGTGTGAGATTTTGCTTTCTTGCAGTTTCTATGACCCAGCTTCATGATTCACATGCGTCTTGGTAGGTCTGGAACAAAATACTTTTTGCCTTATTAAATTGGTCCTGGCTAAATATGGGGTTTCTAAGTGAGAATTGGTTGTAGTGATGTCCTGTGGAAATGGAAATGGACAGAAACTGCAAGCTGTAGTACTGGAATAAGATTTCCTTGCCTCTCCTGCACAAAAACGACTCTCAGGGCACCCCTCCTCCCCTGGCATAGTGATGCCAGCCTGTAAACATTGCACAATAGGTGCCAGTCAGTGCTAAAAAATGTGTTGCTATTGTAGAGATTCTTTTTTTCAAGGAGATTATACAGTCAAAAGAGCAAATGAACCAACTTTCCCCTCCCAGACTGTGCAAACCAGCAGATACCTGAGACCTGGGATGGGCAGATCCAGTCTGCAATTTTATCCTGCATATACCACCAGCCTACAGTCTTACCCTGCTCATCTCACATGCCCGCAACCTTATCCCGTCTATATCACCAGATTGCAACCTGATTCTGCAAATGTCTCCAGCATGCGAACCTAGCCTTCATATACCACCGCCTGCAAGGTTAGCCTGCATGTGCCACCAACCTGCAATCTCAACTTGAGTGTACCACAAGTTTGCAACTTTATCCTACACATTTCACAAGCCTGAAACCTCATCCTGCACATTACACCAGCCTGCAAATTTATCCTGCATGTGCTACCAACCTGCAACCAGTTTCCTCTATCTACACCCACCTTGTTTACATATTATCATTATTCTGAATTATTTATAAACATCTCTGTACAGACGTAATAGATGTAAAAGATAGGCTAGTACAGTTAATAAGGTACATAAATATCGCAGAGGTCAGGACATAAAGTTGTTCAGCAAAAAGCAGAAGAAACAGTAGGAAAGATCTTTTGTCTGTGTGAAAATATAGAGCAGTGATGGTCAGCGTGAAATATACTTCCCATGGAGTTTAACCTCCCTGGCGGTATGATTATTTCAGATTTTTGGTGCTGAAAGCGGTACTATTATTTTGCATGAAAATTTGCTGTTTTATATTGTAGGCCTGTAATTCTTAGGAATAACTCACTGAAATCTGTCCTACAAGAGTCTAGTAAACATCCCGGGTATGATAAAATTTGAAACACGAAATCATAAATTATAATTTAATAAATAGTCATAAAAAATAATAATATAATAATAAATTTAATTCAATAATATAATCAAACCAAAAACACTGAAATTTGAAATATAGCGCCAAGTTCGCACATCACTGAGCAAAGTCGCAAAATCGTTTTCAGTGTCTGATGATGAATTTCCCCACGAATCATTATCACTCAATTCTGCAAGTGGTTCTGATTTACTATCGCTGTTCTCTAGCCGGTCTAAAACCGCTTTTGACCTAAAGGGACACTTTTTGGACGCCATGGACGTTTCTCAGTTTCCAGGTAGAAAGAACAGTAAAAATGAAGGCAGAACACAGGACAAAGCACTCGGGACAAAATGTATCTGAAATGGTTTGGTACAGTAATGTTTTACTATGTTATTTTAGTGATTTTTGTGAATGTCACTTTTTGTCATTTTCAAATTTCCCGCCGTTCCGTCCCCTGTACATCCCGACGCTCGCAGAGGACGGAACCCAGATGACAGATGTCGGCATCCGCCGGATTACATTGCAGCAGGGACATCGCGGGAGCGCAGGACAAGGTAAGTGACCGAGGGATCCCGGAGCAGCGCCGCATGGTAAGCCTGAGTGTAGCTCGGGGTTACCGCTTGTGGTACTGAAACTTTACCCCGAGCTACACTCGGGAATACCGTCAAGGAGGCTACAGTGTTACTAAACCCAGGACCCTGCCTTCACTATATAAGGTCTCTCACAGTACACACAACATGGAAATTGCTATTATTTTAGTAAATATAAACTGCTAAGTACCTTTTCTCATCAGCAATTAGAGCAGTCTTGTGACTTCTATCAGTGTCTAGCAGAGCACATGTTAAATCTTGTAGGAGGCGTTTTCATTTTGCTCTAGGAGGATATAGAACCCCTGACCTTCTGTCTGGACAGCGCTAATTGGCCCTGTGCTGATCACATGCACTCTCCCAAGGGGGAAAAAAAACCTCTCTAGCAATACACACCAAACTGAGCATGTGCAGAGTGACTCCACATGATATGTCAGGAAATAAGAGGGGGACACTGGAAGAAGGGGAGGATCAGAGAAGTCAGGATCAAAGAATTTTTACACAATGCAGAGGATTAACTCCTTAGGTTCCACAGTGAGTATAACAAGCATTCTTTACTGCATATACAGACTGATTTTACTGTTGTGGGTTTAGTAACACTTTAAGTTGAGACTAACTGTTGCATCAACCACCGTGGGACAGCAAGGTCCTGTATGTTCACACCTGGAGTTCCCTACAACTTACATTGTCCCCTCCTGATTGACTTAGACTGGGCACCAAAGGGAGGAGAGTGATGAAGGGAAGTATCATAGGATATGTAGTTCCATTAAATCCAAGTGGGACTGCTCTCTACAGGGAAAGAGACTACCACTCCCAGGAACATTTGCACGTAAAGAGGAGGAGCATTTAAAATGCTGCCAGAAAAGCTAGAGACACTTTGCGCCAGACTGTGGACAGGGACAGACGGGAATGCTGGATGTGGAGTGGATGTCCATAGCACCTGTTTCCCACACAGCCAGTCCCTCATCTGCCTAGAGACACAGGGAGGCATTGCCATCTTATAGCTGCATCTGGTGCCTAGAGAGGCGTTACTGGTCCACCTGCAGTGTTCTGGAATCACACAGCAGAGCCGCCAGTTTATCCCCTTAAGATCAGAGGGTCGCTGAATGAATCACAGGACCACCCCTAATGTGCAGAAGACCTGCCCGAGGTAGGTGTATGAGGGGCCCCTACATCATCAAGACCTCCTGCTGAAGCTCAGGAGCTGGTGAGGTTGTTAACCAATCCTTTACCTCAATAGACACTGACATGCTAGCTCACCACAGTGATCAATCAGTGGTCAGTCAGACTATTTGCAGACAGTTGCAATAACTTTGCTAGATTATCACCTGAACTTCAATATCTTTATATTGACAATCCCTCTCCCTTTTCTGGACTCTTTTTAAATTGAACTTGTTACACTTCTGCAATTGACTTTGAGAGGATCAGTGAACTCCATGGGTCTTGCACCACTGCAAGAGCCCCAACCACAAATGTTGTCCTCTATTACATTGCTTTTTTTTGTTTGTTCCGTTTGAGGACATTATTAAATACCAATTTTCCTCTGACCATCTCCATAGGCTTCACTATCTAAGCCTTGTCTTTGCACAGTGACTCGTAACAGGTATATTGCAAAGACCTGCAGGCAAACTTGAAACAAATTGGCTCATTCTAAGTGAGCTTTGTGGCGTGATAGTCAACAAGGGGTCTTGTTCCTATAATCCAGCTGTCATCGCTGTACCCTTCGTGTCCGCACTACAGTTTAAGCTGATCCAAAATCTGGGCCTGGCTATCCTTTGTCTCTCCTGTCACAGTTAGCATAGTTGGTCTCTGTATAAAGTTAGGCGTATAGTATTCTACTGATTTCTTGCTGGGTTGTTATCCTGGTGTAACTTGTCTGTTAATATAATCGCAGCTTCACTTAAATAGGTATTGTTTTATCAGGATGTAAAGGAGACAAACAGAGGGCACTTTGGCCTAGTGCATTACCTAAATAAATTTATTAATAAAAGTAACGAATGGTGATATACTCATAAACGACAAGGATGAATAAAGCTCGTCATGAAACACAGCAATGTCTTGTCTGCCTGTTACAGTGATCCCCACAGGAAAACTGGACCTCCAATAGGCTAGCACGTTTGAGGACTTGCCTCTTCCACATGGATCCTTAGTTACACCGAGTTCACCCCCAAGCGCAGGAGTATTTGTGTTTAGTATTTGGATTGTTTTATCAGGAGTGTGATAGAATGGTCTACACAGAAATATTGAGTGTTTTTACTTTAGTGTCGAGCTCAGTGGGTGTACTCACTCTGTGGCTCCATAGGGGCATATATATATACACACACACACACTATATTGCCAAAAGTATTGGGACACCCCTCCAAATTATTGGATTCAGGTGTTCCAATTACCTCCATGGCCACTGCTTCTAAAACATTTGTGAAAGAATGGGTTGCTCTCAGGAGCTCAGTGAATTGAATCGTGGTACAGTGATAGGTTTCCACCTGTGCAGTAAGTCCATACATTAAATTTTCATGCTACTAAATATTCCACGCTCAACTGTTAGTGGGAATTTAACAAAGTGGAAACAACTGGGAACAACAGCAACTCAGCCACCAAGTGGTAGGCCACGTAAAATGACAGAGCGGGGTCAGCGCATAATGCGCAGAAGTCACCAACTGTCTGCAAAGTCAATAGTCACTGGGATGAATTAGAGCGGAGACTTGTCGGACATCAGTGCCTGACCTCACAAATGCGCTTCTGGAAGAATGGTCCAGCCTTCCCATAGACACACTCCTAAACCTTGTGGACGGCCTTCCCAGAAGAGTTGAAGCTGTTATAGCTGCAAAGGGCGGGGCCAACTCAATATTGAACCCTACGGACTAAGACTGGGAGGCCATTAAATTTCATGTGCGTGGAAAGGCAAGCGGCCCAACACTTTTGACAATATAGTGTGTGTTTATGTGTGTGTGTCTGTGTGTGTGTGTATATATATATATATATATATATTCTTATCTGCTGAGATCAACAGTGGGGGGCACATTTTGTGCAGTATATTCATTACTACAGGACATGCTGCAATTAGTGTTAAAGTCCAGGGATGTTCTGCAAAGGGACAGTCAGAGACTGCAGACATGCTACAGGAGAAGTTCAGACACTGGAAACCTGCTGCAAGAGACAGTCATAAACTGGGGATATGCTGTGAGAGATAGTCAGAGACTGGAGACACGCTGCATGAAAAAGTCAGTGATTAGGGACATGCTGCAAGAGACAGTTATTTACTGGGAGCATACTGCAAAGACAGAGACTGGAGACATTCCATAAGAGACAGTCAGAGGCTGGGGACATGCTGCAAGAGATAGTCATAAACTGGGATCTTGCTACAAGAGACAGTCAGGGACTGAGGGGCATGTTGCAAGTGGCAGTCATAAACCTGGAACATGCTGCCAGAGATGGTCATAAACTGGAAACATGCTGCAAAAGACTGGGGCATGCTGCCAGAGACAGCGACTGGGGCATGCTGCCAGAGACAGCGACTGGGGACAGGCTGCCATAGACAGCGACTGGGGACAGGCTGCCATAGACAGCGACTGGGGACAGGCTGCCATAGACAGCGACTGGGGACAAGCTGCCAGAGATGGTCAGAGACTGGGAACAAGCTGTCAGACATGGTCAGAGACTGGGACATACACATTGTTGCGTGAAACGTCCTATGTCTGCTGATAAGGCACAGAACAGCGTTTTGCTATAGTCGGGCTGGGATAGGAGGCCTACAGGTACATTGTTGTTTCAGGCACATTATACCTGAAATGACTTTTGATTCATTAGTTAAATGCAATGTATAAATTCATTCCCACAAACATGAGCTCCTGGACTGTTTTGATGTTTTCCTTCTGGTTCAGATAAAGGGGATTATTCACCAGGCTTCAGGAACCACTGAAAAAACCTGACGCATCTTCTTAAAGCAGAACTAAAGGTTAAAAAAGAAAAACTCACAGGCTGTTTATTTCAGAAGATGCATGCAGCTTGGTTGATTTACTAAAACCGGAGAGTGCAAAATCTGGTGCAGCTCTGCATAGAAACCAATCAGCTTCCAGGTTTTTTTTTTTTGTCAAAGCCTAATTGAACAAGCTGAAGGTAGAAGCTGATTGGCTACCATGCACAGATGCACCAGATTGTGCCCTCTTAAATTTTAGTAAATCAACCCCAATGTCCCTTTTTGCAATAATAATTCATTCAGTGTGCAGTTAAATCAGAGTAAGCAATTTCAGTACAACCATGCAAGATTCAAGGAAAGTCTAAAGTTCAGCTTTAACCACATGCCGCCCAGCCACTGTAGAAATACAGCGGCACGGCTGGGCAAAACCACGTTTTAAAACCTGTGTTTTTAAAACAGGTAGGGGGCGCGCACAAGGTGCTCCGCCGCCCTGCCTGTCCCGCCGATCACAGCCGCGGATGTCAGTTGGCGGGTCACAGCCGATCATTTCCGGCTATGTCCCGGCGATCGGCGGCAATCGCTGACAGAGAACACAGCTGCAGTAGCTGTGCTCTCTGTCAGTTCCCTGACAGCCCCTGACACACTGATCGGAACAGAAGAGTTTCTCTCTCCCGATTACCGGTGTTCCCTGCAGTACACACCCCCGCCCCCTAGTAAAACACTCCCCTCACACAGTTAACCCTTTCCCTGAAAAATAAACTTAACCCCTTCCTCCCCAGTGCCATTAGTACAGTGTCAGTGTATTTTTTTTGCACTGATCACGGATGTCAGTGACCCCAAGTCAGTACCCCCCAATGTCAATGTCCACCGCAGTCCCGCCATAAGTCGCTGATCGCCGCCATAAGTCGCTGATCGGTGCCATTATTGGTATAAAAAAAATCTTTCCCGCCATTTGTAAACGCTATAACTTTCACGTAAACCAATTAATTTACACGTATTGGGGTTTTTTTTTTAGCAAAGACATGTTGCAGAATGCATTTTGGCAAACATTTATGACTAAATTTGATTTTTTAATTTTTTCTTACTGGACATGTTTTATAGCAAAAAAGTCCAAAATATTGTTTTTTTTCCTCAAAATTGTCAGCCTTTTTTTTTATAGCGCAAAAATAAAAAACCGCACAGGCAATCAAATACCACCGAAAGAAAGCTCAATTTGTGGGGAAAAAAAGGATGTGAATTTCATTTATGTACCGTATTGCATGACCGCGCAATTGTCCGTTAAACTAGCGCAGCGCTGTATAGCAAAAAAAATGGCGTAAATTGCAGTATCTATACCATAGTTTGTAGACGCTATAACTTTCACACAAAGCAATCAATATACACTTATTGGGATTTTTTAACCAAAAATATGTAGCAGAATACATTTTGGCATAAGTTTATAACTAACTTTGAGTTTACTATATATTTTTTATAGCTGAAAGTAAAAAATATCGTTTTTCTTCAACATTTTTGGCATTTTTTGTTTATAGCGTGAAAAATAAAAAGCGCACAGGTGATCAAATGCCACTGAAAGAAAGCTCTATTTGTGTGAAAAAAAGTACGTAATTTTCGTTTGGGTGCAGCATTGCATGACCGCGCAATTATCAGTTGAATTAGTGCAGCGCCGAGTAGCAAAAAGAGGCCTGGTCATTAAGGGGGGTAAATCCTCTGGAGGTTAAGTGGTTAAAATGAATTATTTGACAAAACAAAATAAATTTTTTTCTCCTTTCTGTATTGCTGGCATTATTTAGACTCCGACGTGTGATGTACAATATATGAGAGTGAAGGAAGCCAACGGTGTTAAAGAAGACCTCTAGTCTTACAGAAGAGCTAAGTGTTGATATCAAACAAGGAACCGTTAACACCCAATACCTATAACAAAGTATCACATTTAGCTCTTTTCCTTATAAGAGGGACTCGTTAATATTGCTGTCCAGGGCCAGCCACCCTGAAAAATCTGCAGTCCTCCTCTTTCCCGTCTTCACATTGTTGGCTGACCGTAGAGATCATACTGATTAGAACAGAAGTAGATCTGATGTCATCATACAATCTGAGGTCTGATGGAAGGGACTAGATCAGCAATGACATACTAGGACAGAGTGATCATTACGGTACAGGCTCAGATTGGGTGAAAGACAAGCAAGTTACAAGGAGCCTATAAGCTGTGCTGCAGTGCTCATGTGCTGATCAGGAACATGCTCATAGGAGGGGAGAACAGAGTGACAGAGAAAGGACCTCATCGGTCTTCCTGCTTTTCATTCACTGTCCAATCACAGGCAGAAAGGACCTCATCACTCTGCTGCTTCTCCTTCCCTTCTGCAGCTTTTGCAAACTCCAAGCCGGCTTTCATGTGTTTTGCACTGAGTAGGGGATTCTGTCTAGCCACTCTACCATAAAGCCCAGATTGGTGGAGGGCTGCAGTGATGTTTGTCCTTCTGGAACTTTGCCTCATCTCCACACAGGATCTCTGGAGCTCAGTCACAGTGACCATCAGGTTCTTGGTCACTTCTCATTGTAAGGCCCTTCTTCCCCAATTGCTCAGTTTAGCCAGGACGACCAGTCTGGTTGTGCCAGACATCTTCGATTTGAGAATTATGGAGGCCACTGTGTTGTTGAGAACCTTCAGTGCAGTAGAATTTGTTTTGTAGCCTTCCCCAGATCTGTGCCTTGCTGTAAACTGTCTCTGAGCTCTGCAGACAGTTCCTTTGACCTCATGGCTTTTGCTCTGATACAGTATGCATTCTCAGCTGTGAGGCCTTTTATAGAGAGGTGTGTGCCTTTCCAAATCATGTCCAGTCAATTGAAATTTACCCCATGTGGACTCCAATCAAGGTGTAGCAACATCTCAGCAAAGAACATGAGAAATGGAAAGCACCTGAGCTAAATTTAAAGTGTTGTTGCAAATGGTCTGAATACTTATGCCGATGTGATAGTTCAGTTTTTTTATTTGTAATAAATGTACATACATTTCTAAAATTCTGTTTTCATTTTGCCATTGTGGAGTACTGAGTTTAGATTAACGGAAGAAAAAATGAATTTAAACAACTGTAGTATCAGGCTGCAACATAACGACATTGAAAAATTGAAGGAGGTCTGAATACTTTCTGAATGCACTGTAGGAAGAAGATATGATTCAGTTTCCAATCTTTTCTAGACAAAATGGGCACAAAATCTGTGCATGTGCAGCCAGCTTCAGTGTGCCATAAAATGTTATTACCGGACGCCGTGAGTTGAGATGCAGATAACTGTTATATTCGGGGATTTGATGGAACACATTTTTATTAATTAGGACCTGCAGATGTTGTTGCATCGTACCTTATGGGAGTCCTGACATCTGCAAACACCCAGGTGCTGGGGGTTATTGTGAGTCCCCTCGTGGAATAGGCTGGCAGGGGTCACAATCTGGAAAAATCAATTTTCCATGGATGGTCTTATTGATGGCGCTGCAACCCTTCAGGATTTCATGGCTCCTGGGTCTTTAAGAACACACGCCTGCTATGTGAATGAGAAGAAATAAATGTTAAGATTATAAGTCATTTAGGCTGATGAAACTCTGCCAAGCAAACAAACCTGAGCTGGCAGATAGCTGGCAGAGCCTGGGCACTGCAGGGGCGCCCTCCGGCACCAGGCACCCCGCCGAGAGATGAAAATGCTTCTTATGTACATCAGACTATTATAACCCTCCCCCCTTCAAATCATCAGCCTGTGCCCAGAGCAATCCCCACACACCTATCTACCTGCATTGTTATCTGCCGGCGCTGTGCCAGTTCTGCTGTCACTCCTTGGCATCTCTCATGCATTCCAGCATGAGAAAATACAATGCAAGTCCTATGCTTTACAGGTCATAGCCATTCTTGTTGGAAGCGGCAAGCCAGGAGCGATCATTACAGATAATCCCTAGAGTTTTACAGAAGAGGCACACACCCTCTACTTGGAAAGAAATTCTTGGCTTGTGCCCATCCTCTGGGTAGAAAGTCATTAGCTGGTGATCTGGCGCCTCTGCCCAACAGCAAGCTTGGTGCCGCAAGATGGACATCAACCATGAAATAATAAATTTAACAATAAATCAGTGTCCAAAAGCCGCCAACCTTGAAATCCTGATCATCTGTGGAGTGAAGAATGAGGTGTGACATGCACTGCTACATAGATGGCAGCGAATGATGTTAGAGAACAAAAATGATGTACATAAATGTACAGTATAAAGTGCTTCCCTCGCATAGATACATTCCCCTCTATGGGAAGAGATCCAGGCTTGAAGAAGTTAAACATTCTACCACTACATCGTTAGTAATCTTTAACATGCTCTACCCCCAGAGGGGTCGCTGATTTTAACCAGTTTTCCCCAGTAAGTACAGAGGCTGCCCATCTACACAAGCAACAGTCCATTCATACTGGCTCCAATAAACAGTGTAGGGCATTTATATTCAAACTGCAGTCCAGGGGCTGGATGCGGCCCATTGCTTGTTTTTATCCAGCCTTTGGGGCAATATTTCATCCACTGACACCAACAAGGGGGCACAATTCCTCCCAATGACACCAACTCATGATTCCTCCTTCATTACAATTATCATCAGGATCTCTGGTAAAGATTATGCCTTGGGCGAGCCAAGAGAAGCTGCAAGTGGGCACTGTAACAAATGTCCCAGTGTGAATAGACCCTGTTTTTTTGGTTGTGGTTTGTAGTAATATGTTTTCTTTAAAAACCTGGTTGGTCCCATTGATCTAGAACTGATAATGGAATATATGTACTGCTCAGGTTAAAAGGATAAGTGATCCTGTGTCCACCACACAGGATAGGGAAAGAGCTTGTCTCAGCTGCAATACACTATTAAGCAAAGGATGGATCCCATGAAGCCGCACATCTATGCAGACCCGCTGGTATTGAAATGGCAGTCTCAAACTGGGCTCCTGCCAGGCCATTCCACCAATATATTTCACTCCACCCTTTGGAGTTTATTCATTAGTAACCCATTGATCTAGAGCAGTGGTTGTCAACTTGCAATGGAAACGGGGTCTCAAATGTGGCCCTTAATGTCTCCAAAGGGCTGCATATAATATTTAATGTAATGCTTCAGAAAACTGTCAGACTGAAGATTTACCAGAGGAAATGGTCAGAGGATATTCTACTAGAGTGGTTGGAGACAGAAGTCATGCTATAGGACACTGTCAGAGACTAGGGACATGTTGCATGAGACCATTGGACTGTACAGTAAAGGACCCTTTACAAATCAGTGCTCCCTCTACTGACTGCTGGGCCCGAAAGGCCTCACTTCAAACACCAAAGGGCCGCATGTGGCCCTCGGGCCACAATTTGTCCACCAGGGTTATAGAGTCTTTGTGTTGTTGTGTCAGCAGTTTGCACATTGAACTGCGAGGTGTGTGTTCACTCGGAGGTCTGTGTTTGTTCATTCTGCTCTTGACAGTTTTGGTGAATAATCATCTCAAGGGCATGAAGATTGTCAGTTTGTAGCACTGGAATGTGTGCAGCATCAGGTTGCGGCCTACTCCGACTCCGACATCACCGACTCCGCACAGGGGAACGTTTTGGCTTTCTGAACATCTGCACCTGCCTGACAGTTGTAGCCTCCACATCTGTAGGAAAAGACTTCGACTTTGGCCAATAGCATCACCGTGCTTCTTCAGTGGAAATTTGCACTCTGTTCCAAGCCACTTCCAGCATCAGTGGAAAATCTGCAGAGATACGAATGGAAAATGCACATTTCACGGAAAAACGGTTCTCTATTCTTCTTAGGTTAATGCGGAACGCGTTTTGTTGACTTTGAAATGTAACTCCGGTGTGTGTATGGTGTAGTGGAGTGATAGTCCCGGATCTCTCCGCCAGCACCACGCATTGTCACACCTCAGACTGGAAGAGTGAAAAATGAGTATGTGACAATATTTCCTGCCAGGAAGCTTCTCCCACCAAGCGGAGAAGCTGAATTTTCCTAATCGCACTGATATACGCAGAGAAATGTGTAAGTGAATTTTAGAGAGAAGAGAGTTTTTATACCTTCACTTCAGCATTGCACAGTTGTACCCGCTCCTCTCCTGCACTGAAGTGGCTTACTCTGAGCTTCTCACAATGTGCATTAGAAGGTGCAGCAAGTCAGGCAGAGCCCACCTCATTTTCTGGCTGGAGGATGTCCAGCATCATTTAGTCCTTTCTTTCTCAGCTAAACTGTCCCTGACTCTTCCCTTTTAATACATTAAAAGAGGGACCAGGAAAGGCAACATATTAACAGATTAAAATTTCAAGTGATTGTAAAGGCAATTTTTAAAAAAATAACAAAGAGGTTTGTACTTACCTGTTCTGTGCAATTCTATTACAAAGCGCCCCAGACAGCCTCTTCTTGGGTCCCCTGCTGATGCTTATGGCTCCTCCTCTCTGTGCCCCCATAGAAAGCTGCTTCCATCGGGGACACTCATGCAGGCTCACTCCTGTCTGCATCTATGCACACAGACAGCAGGGCTCAGCCCCACCCACTGCTCCTTCATCGCTGGCTTTGATTGCCAGTGACTCCCACTGCCTCAGCAAAGTCTGTGAGACCGGGAAGTGAAGGGAGAGAGCCACTGCACGATGTACAGCGCCGGATCAAAAGAGAGCTCAGGTAATTAGAAGTGCCCAGGCACACCGGACATTTTTACAGCGGCTGGTTTTGGCATTTGACGTTTTTTTTCAACAGCTAGTAAAACCCCCAGCATGTTATCCTATGTGTCCATACACACATAGACTGGAATCAATGTTTTTTGGCTGGAAAAAAAAAACTGGACTAGTGGGTTTCTAGAGGTGTTTTTTGGCTGTAACCCCTCATGCACATGGGACATTTTGATAACACTGGTAACCTTAGCTGTGTAAAGTCATGTTAAAAATGTGCATTTTTTTTGCATTAGCGTTCAGCAGCGTTCTTCCGCGTTTGCATTGTTTATGGTTTTTTTTTTTTTCAAAAAAAGTCCAAAAATTTTTCAGCGTTTGAGCGTTTTTACAGCTAAAAAACTCCTCTAGAAGCCCACTAGTCCTGGATTTTTTTTCCAGCCAAAACACGTTGATTACAGTCCATGTTTGCATAGACACATAGGATAACATGGGGGGTTTACTAGCTGTAGAAAAAAATCATCAAAAGCCAAAAACAGCAGCTGTAAAGACGCCAAGTGTGTATGAGGACTAAACGCGGTACAACCGGTGTTTTTGGACATTTTTTTGTCCTAAAAACGCAAACACGGAAAAATGCCACTAAACGCCTCAAAACGCCACTAAACGCTAATGCAAAAACTCTAATAAAAGCTAAAAAACCCAGGTTTTTAACGTGACTTTGCGACTTTGCACAGCTAACATTACCAGCATTATCAAAATGTCCCGTGTGTGTGAGGGCTAAGGGGGGGGGGGGGGGGGGTGAGAGGGAATACTTCTACCTAAACATTATTTTTACCATAATGCATTGAATGCGGTAAGGTAACAATATTTAGGCTTTAAAAACGACTTTTAACTGATTATCTCTTCCAAAGTCATCAAGTCCGAGTGTTCCAGCTTATCATATTTGCGATAATGTAAATTCAGGAGTCCACTCCATTGACAACATCTAAAGAAAAACTGAAAAGAAAGCTAGCCATAGAAGGATCAGCATTCTGTCAGTTCAGCAGGGACCAGTTGAATCTCCCCATTTGACAGAAGTCAGTCCTTAGAACAGACTAGCTGGGAAGCTTTTGTCGATTAGTGGCTAGAGTGGCAGATCTGTGTATTCTGACAGAGGGTCCCGCTGTCAGAATACAATGTCCTGGCTTGGGTAATTCTTCCATCCAGGGGCGGACTGACCATTCAGGCACTTGGGCACTGCCTGAGGGCCTGGGGTCAGTAGGGGGCCCCATGAGATGCCCCAAGCACCTTTCATAGGGTTTTTTGGGTGTGGTTTGAGTGTGGGCACGGAAATAGGCCTCATAATCTCCTATTGCCCGGGGAGTTGTCAGTCCGCTCTTGCTTCCATCTTTCTTGTTTGTGTGGATAGGGGTATCTGTTTGTTTTATTTTTGTTTAGCCATCTATGGCCAGCTTAAGACCTCATGTGCACAGGACGTTTGCTTCTTTCCTCTGCTGCATCAGACAATGCGCCCTAAAGCCATGTATTGCATACGTGTTCAGGCATGTCAGGGGTTTGAGATCTGCATTCCATTATTCTGGCCATTAGAATGAATTAATGCTTAAATGCGTCTAGCACGTTTACACACATTTAGGTGCATTCAGCATTTTTTCTGCTCTTCAGCTCATCTGAATGCGCTTTTGATGTTTTTTTTTTAAGGCACATAAATGCTCCTCTTCTACTACGTCTGTGCATGAATAGACATAGAGGAGCTTTTACAGGCTAAAAAAAAAAAAAAAGCCAAACGGCTGTAAAAGTGACTTTTTTTAGGCTCACTGTACATGAGGCCTTAGGTGCTAGTTGTAATTTTTAAGGAGCCTTGGCTATCTGGCTCCTGGGATTTATCCAGCTGTGCTTTAATGGGATTCTGGAATACTACACATTTTTGTTTGTTGTATTATAATGATCATTAAAGAATATGTCAACCCAGAATTTTATATTCCTGATATGTGTCTGCTGTGCCAAGTATGTATGAAAAAAATATCCTGTTCTCTTTCTATTTCTTCCTTTGTTGGAAATCCTTGGAGTTCCTGCCAGTCCCTCTGCTTTCCTATCCAAAACTAACCACAATAAGTTTGAGAGCACAGTGTGGTAAATTTTTTAGCTGTGTTAAGAACTCGGCCTGCTCTTCGCCAATGAACAGACTTGTCCTAGCCCTCCCTGCACAGCCATTCACTGTGAAGACCGGTGTGTTGCTGTTTCTCTTCCCTGAGCTCCTTAAGAAAAGAATTTATTAAAAAGTAGAAAACGTACTTATGTTTTTTTTATATGTGTACACTAATGTTTTTCATATTATTTCTATTTTAAACTGAATGGGCTTTGTTGTACAAGGTGAGGGTTTGCATATACATTAAAAGACTCTGAGGCAATACTGAATTGTAATCTTTATAAAGACATCTCTTGTCTCTTGGTGACTGTTTGTGTGCCAGCTTATGTATACACTGTAATCCCTCTGCTGCCGTCAGTATCCGTGTGTATTAAGGGGGGTAAACATATTATTACTCTTTATTATACTGTGCAGGCATAGGACTTGATGTTTTCCTTTTAGTTTTATTCAGGGCTTCATAGCCATGTTTTTACATATAACCAAAACCCTGAGGAATCAATCCTCAGATGTACCAAGAACCAGATACATTTATTCACCAAGTATGTTCTGACCTTACACATACTGTCCTTATTGGTATTTGTCAGTTCTCTTTCATTGGAAAGTTAATCTTCTAATAAGCTGTCTGGCGTCCAGTGTCCCGGACTTTATATGAAGGATCATGGGCAGAATTTTTTTTTTTTAATTTTACTTGTGGCCCCTTCTTTATTTCCTGTGGTGCTGCTCCTGCCAGGGTTCCACTACTGGTGAAAAAGATTGCCTCTTACACACTTGGCTTGTAGGTCAATTTTGTTTAGTTTTTCTTTATAACAATGATAGTAATACAATTTACAAAACACAAATACATACAAAATTTCTATTAATGTATTAGTTGCAGGGGTGTGGAATTTTTTTTTAAAAACTACGTGTCCAGGGACTAAACCTGGGTCCCAGTTTACTTGTCCTGCATGACAATCTACTTGTCCAAATAAAAAAAATTTTTTTTTTTAACCAAAACCATATTTAAATCTGAGGTGCTTTTAGGAATGTCTGGGGCTTTATGGCGACTTAAACATTTTTTTTTAACATTGCTCTGCTTTTATGTTTGTATATGTGGGGGTGGGGGCTTTTTTTTTTTGTTTGAGGGGATGCTATGTGCTTGGGTGTAACTTTAATTTTTTACA
This sequence comes from Staurois parvus, assembly GCF_062004578.1. NCBI lineage: Eukaryota > Metazoa > Chordata > Amphibia > Anura > Ranidae > Staurois > Staurois parvus. The sequence goes on from NW_028319126.1 coordinate 899,313, forward strand.
ATTAAAAACATTTTTGTTTTACTTAACTTTTTTTTTTTAATTACATAAGGGACAAAAAGTCCCCTATGTGATATTTGGTGACAGGTTCTCTTTATTGAGATATCCAGGGTCTAAAAGACCCTGCATGTCTCCCATGAATGTAATGCAGTGTACATCACACTGCATTACATTCCCGGCCTCAATGGCTGGGAAATCTGTGAACGGGGACCGTGAAATGACGTCATAATGTCACTTCTGGGTCAGGACAAGAAGGGGAGCGGACGTGTCCGCTCTCCTCCCTCCCCTCTAGCCGCTGGTGCGTACTGAACCAGTCCCGGGCCCGCAGATGGGCAAGCTGAGCCTGTGAGACATAGCGACGGGGGGCGGGGGGGGTTTGCACGGGAGGGGGGCGGAGGCTGGCACCGTAGTGCTTTTACCTGACAGGTGAGCCCTCCTGTTTGCCTACAGCCGGGCTAAAGGTTGAAAAAAACTACCTGCCCGGCACCTGGAACTACATGTCCTGGGCATCGGGCGATACAAATTCAACATCCCTGAGTTGATTAAACTAGATCTTCAGCTTCTTTCTATTTCCCTCTCTTCCTCTTCCTTTCACACAACCATACATATACCTTTACTGGCTTCACTCCAAGTTTCTTGCCTAGCTGAGAATGATGTCCGCAGGCTGCCCGCAGCCTCCTGGGATACTTACATCATGCATCCCAGGAAGCTTTGGGGCATTCTACAGCAGATGAGCCATGGCGCATCAGGGGGCCAGTTTCCTGGTTCTTGAAATCAACTCCCTGTTGAAGCTCTGTGGTGCTTGCACATTATCAGGAATACAGCTGAAAGAACCAGGAAAAGACAACCACCTCACAGATGATACCAGAGAGGAAGATGGTGATGTAGGACCAGTTGGGCAGAACGGAATGGCAAGTACTGCAGAGCAACGCTGGATTCACTGGATGTGTGAGTATATTTGTGAAGGACAAATAAAGGTAAGGGGAGGGAATTAAAAAAAAATAGGTAGTGGGAGTATCTTTTTAAAGTGACCTTTTGGTTTAGTGAACCAATGTAACATTTCAATCTGGTCCCATTGCCGTGATAAGTGAGGATTGTCTCTGTTCAGGCTGTGTTGCATTTGTGGGATTTAATCTGACTGAAACTGATTCGACCAAGCAAGACGGGGGAAATCCCTTCTCCCAAAAGCTGTGGAAACATTTTGGATTTTGCATGGTTTATCCAAAAATAGTATTTTTCTTGTTTGAAACTTGCTCAGACCTTCTCTATAGTCGTTCTTGCAATGTCACAGGACTGTAACCCCCTTGAATTTTCCTAGCATCCCTGGATGAGTAACCATGATCTGGGGCAGGGGTCTCTAAACCTTCAAAATAAAGGGCCAGTTACTGCTTTTTGAACCTTAGGGGCCCGGACTGTGGCCAGTGGGAGTAGAAAATGTGCCAGCATCAATGGGAGTAAACAGTATCAAAGGCTTAGTGGTCACTGGGAGTAAAAAGAAAAAAAATGACATCATTGGTGTCATTGGGAGAAGTAGCTTTCTATCTCAGTGGGAGGAATAGCGCTCCATGACCCAAGGGCTGGATAAAGGCAAGCAGAGGGCCACATCCAGCCCACAGGTCACAGTTTGGATACCTCTAATCCACGGGATGAACACTCCCAAGTGTTTTAGATATATTTAACTTTCGTTTGTTCCCCTTGTTTAGGTACATTGTGTACAATGCGAATCCAAGACCTAAGTGTACATGATGCTTCATACCACTCTAAATTATCTATGAATCACTTTGTATAATGTGACATTTTTGTTTTACATACAGAAATTGCATAATCAGTTTCGCAAGAAAAAATTTGGTGCTGGCATATTTCCTAACAGTAATTTTTACCTCTGCAATGTCAGTGCTGAAGATGCAAACAACAATGTTGCTTCGGCAGCCAAAGTGTTCAATGGCAGAGGTTAATTATTCTTGTCAAGTAGAAATGAATTGGCCGCACTCTGATGCTCTTACCAATGTAAAACCAGCTTTAACCACTTGCCTACCTGAGGATTTACCCCTCTTCCTGACCAGGCTATTTTTTGTGTTACGGCGCTGCTTTGCTTTAATTGACAATTGCGTGATCATGCAACGCTGCACCCAAATGAAATTTGCATCCTTTTTTTCCCATGAATTGAGCTTTCGTTTGGTGGGTTTTGATCACCTGTGCAGTTTTTATTTTTTGCGTATAAAAAAACCCAACAATGTTAAGATAAAAAACAATATTCTTGACTTTTTGCTATTAAACATGCCCAGTAAAATTTTTTTAAAAAAATCAAATTTCATCATAAATTTAGGCCAAAATGTATTCTGATCCATGTCTTTTGCTAAAAAGAAAATCCCAATATGTGTAAATTAGTTTGTTTACGTGAAAGTTATAGTGTTTACAAATGGCGGTATAGATACTGGAATGTCTTTTTTTTGTTTTTTACACTAGTAATGGCGGCGATCAGCAACTTATAGCGGGACTGTGGCGGGCATTCTGACACTGGGGGGGGACTGACTTGATGTCACTGACATCCTCAGTGACACCAATACAGTGATCAGTGCTAAAAAAAAAAAAAAGCACTGACACTGTACTAATAGCATTGGGGAGGAAGGGGTTAACATGAGGGGTGATCAAAGGGTTAACTGTGTGCTGTGTGTGTTTCACTGGTAAGCTGTGCCCATGTGCTTCACTGTGAACACACTGCTTTGCATGGCTGTTCTGTGCCCAGCCATGCAAAACAGTGTGCACGAGCTGACACGAAGAGCTGTTTTGTTTACAAACAGTTCTCCTTCCCATTGGAGATGCTAGGCAATCACCGGCAGAGACCCGGTGATTGACAGCCGCAGCCGCGAATGGCAGCGTGGGTAGGGCCCCCTACCAGAAATACAAAATCATACACACATATATATATGTGTGTGTGTGTGATTTTGTCACCCGTGCCGCCCTGTAGTAGTATATCTGCTATAAGGCAGTCGGGAAGCGGTTAATATAGTAAGTAGAGGGTTCAAAACATAGTTTTGCTTGTCCACCTCCTGCACCAACGTGTTTCAACCCGCAAAGGGCTTGCACGGATTGTAAAGGTTTTTATTTCTTAAATAACAAACGTGTTATACTTTCTAAATAAATGGGGTAAATACTGTGTTTATTTAACCTGGCGTCTCACTGAGAGGATTTACCCTTTTGAGAACGTGCGTTTTGCACGAAACATGTCAGGGGAATCCCTCAATGCGATGCTGACTATACATATATGAGCAAAGCTTGCCACCAGTTACCTATGTGAGTGATTTTCAATTCATCTGGATTGGATTTTAATACACGATACTGCACTATTAGCATTATCTTTCCTCCCTGGCTTGTTTCTTTACGAGCTCTTTAAGGTGGTGTACTTTAGAGTCTGGACGGCGTTGGACCCCTTGGTGAGTCTGAGGTGGACCCTGAGTGGGATTGACATCTTCCTGGAGAGTGCACCGTTATACCTGATGACATCACAATGGTGACCAGACCCAGATGCACGAACAGATTATATACATACAACGCGCAGTTTGTATGTACTTCTGGTAAGTACATTATTGTACTATTGCTTCACGGAATATTTGACATCAAATTTCACCGATTGGATTCACAGCTATTGGAATACCATCATATTTGGGACTTTACTGTATTGGAACTATTTATGAACACGCATCAGTCTTTGTCTTTTGTGACATCACTTTATTTAGCGCTGCAAGCCATAAAACTGTATGTGTTATACTTCCTGCAGTGGTTTTGCACAGAGCAGTCCTGATCCTCCTCTTCTGGGGTCCCCTACCAGCGCTCCTGGCACGTCCTGCCTTCCGAGTGCCCCCATAGCAACCCACTTGCCATGGCGCACTCATGTGAGCCTGGTCACCAAGCTGCACTTGACACACACAGTGCATCTCAGCCCCACCCCCTGTTGGCTCATCACTGGGTAGGGAGTTCAGGAAGATGTGAGAGACTCTGGAGAAAGCCTAGAGGTGAGCATGGGAGGAGGTAATGAGGAAGTTAGAGCAGGAGTCCTTGGGAAGAGTGGAGAGGATGGTTTGGGTGATATTTTGAGACAAGGTTGGTGTTCAGGGCAATGTTGTAGATTGCTTTGTATGCTGTTGGTATTTTGAACTTTGCCAACCCCTCCACTTTCTTCCAACCGCCCAGCAAAGAGTGGTGGCACACACTGAGCGGTTGGTGAGATGAAATTTGGCAGCAGCATTCAGGATAGACTGAAGGAAGGATAGCCTGTATAGAGGTAGGCCAACAAGGAAGGAGCTGTAATAGCAGCTGGATTCTCAACATCTCTTTCCTTAACGCCACAATTTTCCACTAAAGTATTTAAATATAACAGAAGAGTTATATGAGAATACGGAAACCCCCCCACAGAGGGATCAGAGGGGGGCCACAGGAATTTGAGATTCTGAATGAGCTAATTGGGCCCGATAGATATTAAGTAGAGCTGCGGCCAGGTTTTGGGATCTTGGCACATCATGGTACAGGCAGATAATCCTGAGAACAGCTCATACAGGGCATATAATGTATAAAATACTATTTTTCCAAGGAGAGTAAGGAGACTTTCCTGCTGTGTCTTCTGTGCTCTTTCCAGGGACATCACCTTAGATTCTTGGATTTATGTCATCAAGGCAGTGGCCATCCATTAGGTGAAGGTGGCTCTTTCCCAGGAACATGGAATTCTTATTGGGACTCCTTTTAACTTCTTCTGAATCAACAACACTGTTACAATGTTTTTAGCCTGGCCCTATACAAGTTATAAAACTGAGAACAAAGTGGACCAAATCCAGTTGTAATTTTTTGGTTTAGATAAGTTAGAGCCTTAATGTGCATTCTGTCAGGAAACTATTTTACATTTCGACCAGTGCCATTTGCTTAAATCTGTCATTATAGGAGTTAACACACTGGCCGAAAGTTAAAATTGGTCTTGCAATTGAAGTAGCTGCTCTGTATTCTGAAGGATAGATGTGGGAGACACTTAAACTGGCCTTAGATGAAGCGTTTGTCTTTCCTGCAATCACAGGATGCAGGAGAGAAAATTACTCAATCCCCCTATAAACACAGTCAGCGTCAATGGGGGGAATCCTTCCCATTGAGCCATTATGTTCTTCTGGCGGGGGGAGCCGTCCTTACTGGGCAAACACAGTGATTATTGTTAGTGGCCTTAATAGCAGCTGGCAGTAATTGCATGTAAAATCCAACAGGCTGGTTGTACCCAAGCTTATCGATTTGATCAACTTGGGTACATTCAGCCTGCCCATACATGGTATGAATCTTAGCCGGTCCCTGCTGAACACGCAGAGATTCCAACAGTCTATGGCTGTCTTTAGGTGGGTTTACTGGAAGGAGAGGATGGGGTCCCCCCAATATGGTGATGTAATAACCCAGCGGGAAGGAGGTGGGGCAGTGGCACAGACTCTATGCAAAAAGATTTCATACCAGATATAATGGTTCCTGTATATTCACTTAGAGCTAACCTGGTGATTTTGGTAATTGCTATTACTTGTGTAACTAACTAACCTGAAGCCAGCAGTTGTTTATCACAACTATACACTGAAGTAGGATACAGAGGGTCTTATTTAACAAAATGCCTGCTGAAAGTTAAATCTCGGACAGTTTCTGTAGCCCATTGAGATCCTTCCTTTCTGCCTTTTTTCTTCTTCTAGGGCTGCACAATGGGCGTTTGAAAGGAACAATCTGGTTGGTTGTTGGTAGGATATGTGGTCGTACAGTACCAATCAATTCCTAAGCGTCCTTTTGGGTTGACTGACCATTTCTTATTTTCCCCCAAATTATAGCTTTATTAAAACTCAAAATACATATCCAGCATTGCCTGAAATAAAAATGATAAATTGTCACTTGTGTCCTTGGTAGCTGGAGAGAAAGTTGATGCTTAGCAGGTCCTGTTGTATACTTTGTGAGTGTAAGCAATGGCCAGTTCTAGCAAAGAAAAAAAAAGGATGATAGAGGGGAGACAGATACCAAGAAGATTCATAGAGTTAACGAGGCGGATGCAGGTAGGTGATGGAAATATGAGATGATGGGGTTATTAAGAGGAGGTGGTACTAGGTGGTAGAGGAATTTGATAATGAGAGTGGTGGAGGTATTAGGTGATGGGGTATTGTGAGGTGGAAGTATTAGAGTATGGGGTATTAGGAGGTGGAGGTTTTAGGTGATGGAGTTATTGGAAGGTGGAGATATTACGCTTTCAGGGTGTTCGGTGGTGGGTGTATACGATGATGGGGAAGAAGGTGATGGTAGTAATCTGTAGTGGGGATTTTAGGTGAAGAAGGTATTATATGGCAGGAATATTAGGTGATGGAAGTATTAGGTTACAGGAGTATAGAATATGGGGCTATTAGAAGGAGGAGTAGTATTAGGTGATGGGATATTGGGGACGTGGAAGTATTAGGTTACAGGAGTATAGGAGATGGGGGTATTAGAAGGAGGAGTATAAGATGATGGGAGTGGTTGAGGTATTAGGTGATGGGATATTGGGGAGGTGGAAGTATTAGGGTATGGGGTATTCGAAGGTGGAGGTATTAGGTGATCAGGTATTGGAAGATGGAAGTAATTGGTAATAAGGGTATTAGGTGATGGGTGTATAAGATGATGAGGTAGTAGGTGATGGGAGTATTAGGTGGTGGGGTATTGTAGTAGGGGATGGTATTAGGTATTGGAAGGTGGGAGCCTTAGAAAGAGGAGATGGTATTAAGTAGTGGGTGTATTGGGTAATGGGGTTATTAGGAGGTGGTGGTGTTAAATAATGTGATATTAGGTGATGGGTTGTCATGATCCAGCTAGGAGTGAGTAGGCCTGGTTCACTTACCTTCATAAACACTTTTACCTTCACAGTCATGATGCAGCCAAGAAAATGTTTATTCGGAATATGCATAGCATTCCAACAGGTCCTCTTCGAACACGATGGACAAACATCACAGCATTCTAACAATACAATGTTGCAAAGTGGCCAGATATGTATGCTTGTAGGCATCTGCAGTCTGCTTTCTGCACTGTAGGTGGCACGAGACTGCAGCTGGAGAGGGAGCCAAGAGAAACGAAGTTTCTCTGTGATTTCCTTGGTTCCTGGGAGCAGTGTTCTGGTTGACTACACAGCATCCAGGTGACCCTGGTGGCCATCTTGGGTCAAACAGAGCTTTTTAAAGTCCCTGCCCCCAGGTTTTGGCACACATTTTTACAAAGTGGCTAGTGTAGGGAGAGTTACTCCCCTCTGTCAGGGACAGCACTAGTGGTAGGGAAAGGTTCCGGAGGAGTAGGGAAAACATAGGGCCTACGTCTACACTTCTGCAAGCTCCCACTGGGGTTGGACCAGCCAAGCCGAACTCCACCTTCCTCTCCAGGCACTGTCTTTAGCTTGGGCCTACTACCACCACTCTCCGCTGCATTGACTGTGAGTTCCCAGATGGGTGTTCTCCCTGCACGGTTGTTGTGACTGTTTTGCAAGTTCTTCAGTATATTAGTTTCTGCATACAGGGCCTCAGTATCTTTACTGCCACCGCACCACGCTACGCTGCACCTATCCCACATGCTTGCAGAGCAGGGATTAGTTTAGACCCCTAGCGTTCCTCACTGGACACCAGTCTGTTTGCATCCCAATTAACACAGTAATAAATAAAGTCTACCCTAGCTTCCAAGACAAATGTGCTTAGTCTTCAAAATCCTGAAAAGTGTAATAACCTACAACTCCCATCCCGAACATTGCACAGTCATAAAACCTTCTGCAAAGACCTTGTTGCACAGAGAGGAGATGTTAGTCATCAAACCTGCCATTGTTATGGTAAAATATGGAAGTAAATAAAATAAATTATTATTTGGGTGTATTTATATTGGTCGGGATTCTGCGATGAAAAAAGAATCATTATCTGATGACTATGAATATCCGAACAACAGCTGGGACCATTATTCTTGCTGTTGAATCCATAAACCGTAACTGGACAGTTTTATGTTTTTGAAGATTGTGATTATCAAAAATCTATGAGGGATAAATGGGTAATATGCACTAGTCAACCCCTTCCATTCCATTGGATAGTCTCAGAGGGCAGCAACTCACTTTGATTTCTAAGGTATAAAAATGGAGATCTGAAATGAATCCAGGTCATATCTGAGAGGTCCCATCTATTTGGGAGGTGTGGCCCGCATTTTCCATCCAACCCCAGGAGCAGAAAAATACTTTTTTACTGTTAAGGCTCATTCCCAGTTGTTGATTTATGATGAATTAAACATTGCTCATTAACGTATCTATAACACTTATGATGTGTCTTTGATGCTTTTTTGTTGTGCTTTTGAAGTGTTGAAAAAGCATTAAGAATGCTTGTTAAATGTCCATGAAGGTTGTTTCGAGTGAAGTGCTTAAAGAGGAAGTGATGTAGAGGAAATGATCTGGTTGAGGTGTGTTTTTGGTTGTTGTGTGATAAGACATTTTTGTGATTTCTCTGCAAGATGGAGTCATATACTTTGTTCTCTTTGACACTTGATTTGGTCCAGCAACATCATGGAGAAATTGTCATGGTAACTTGCTGGCATCAACACTTTGCTGACACAAATAGCTTTGCCACCTACCATAATACTCAATGCCTCTGCTCCTCCCTGGCACTGTAGTACTATCCTCTTAGGGATTGCTGATGAATTTGGGTCCCCCTATAGTCCTGCACTGCCAGTCATTCAGTATTTTCCACACAAGCTTTCATCCGGAGAAAGAAATCAGTCCTTGAACATTGGCTTTGTTGTTTGAGGGGATTATACCTTGGATAGCGTAAAGGGGGTATAGGATGCCCAGGGGAACCGAAATCTGAGTTCAACTTCCTGAACTATTCTCAAGCTTCTCCTTCTCTGATGCAGTCTCTGTTGGAGTGCTAGCCAGCAGCTCCTAGTTGTTCCACCCCAGACCCTAGATGAACTCCTCTTCACCTAGCAATCTGGAGACTTTTCCTGAGCAGGAGATCTGGCTCCCATAACTTGAAATGGGTAACAGTCGCTAGTAGGGGGCTAATCTGGTTTCCCACCAGAGTGCTCCTTCCCCTATTCGCCCAGGGGGTACAGGTGTACTCACTCAAAGACTTTCCTGTGCCACGTGCAGGATGACTGCTGCTACCAGGCCTATCAACTGGGCTGCTCCTTCCCTGGCATACAGGTGGTCCTCGCTCAGGGGGCCAGAGTGAATCCCACTTTTTCCTGATTTCCAGGCTCGCAGGCAGGCCCCATCTCACCAGGCCTCCTGTCAACCTTCCATATCACATCTTCCTGCTCTCCCAACACCACATGGGTGTAACATGCCACATGTTACGAAAAGTGAACTTATCCTTTATTCTGTAGTCTGCTGGAAATGTGTGCTTTCTTCAAGGACCCCAACTTTGCTAGCCAACAGTTTTTGTTTTTTTTTCTTTCATGATTCACTGGCGGGTGGGATAAAATGGGGACTGTTATTGCAAGTTAGGATTGTTCCTAGGTAAAAGCAATTCAGTTCTGAATACTGCAGGTGTTTATCCATATTTCTCAGAGTCATGTTGTCTTATTGATTATGTGTAGAAGTAGACTTGTTATTCCTCTTCATTTTGGCTATGCTTGGCCTAATAAATTCTTTGAAGTATATCAAGGTGTGTCGGTAACTACTGGGTGAGCAAGCTGTGTCATATTCTTGTGTCCAGAGAAATTGCAAGACAAACCGGAGGCTCCTCCGGGGGTAGCACTATGCATGCATAAATGTATAGAATGTAAAGTCTTACCTTGAATTGGGATGGCGGGATCTTTAGTCTGGATTATGTCGATGAACTACATGTCTAGCTAAAATCCCTTCAAACATGTTTGTTGCTTTATTTGCTTGTAACCATGTGTGTCCCACCCATGCTGGTCTTAGGGCTCATGTACACTGCAGTTGCTAAACTGACGTTCAGGAGCAGTTGTGCGGGTTTTTTCAGCAGCCCCTGAACTCTCCTTTATGTTTTCCTATGTCTCCATGTACACATCGTCGTTTACAGGCATTTTCTTGAAAGCACAAAACTCGCGTTCAGAACTAAAGTTTACAAGCGTTCCAAACGCTTGTAAACTCGTTTATGCACGTTTGCGTTTAAACGCGTTTTTTGGCTGGTCCATATCCAGGGCACAATTCACTAAGCAGTATCTTACCGCATCCAGGTATGTGGTAGGATACTGCATAGCATTTAAAAAAAAACAAAAAAACCATTTGAATCCACTAAATAACGCTACTAAGCTACATGAGTTATTTTATCAAGTCATGCGGTATTTTAGTAGTGAAAAGTATGCGTTGATGTTTCAGCTGTCAGCGGGACTCCCCACTGACAGCTGAATGTAAAAGAAAGCACAGTGGCTAAATGGTTAGCACTTCCGCCTGGCAGTACTAGGGTCATTGGTTCGAATCCCAGCCACGGCACTACCTGCCTGGAGTTTGTATGTTCTCCCTGTGCCTGCGTGGGTTTCCTCCGGGTACTCCGGTTTCCTCCCACACTCCAAAGACATGCTGGTAGGTGAAATGGATCCTGTCTAAATTGGCCCTAATTTGTGTATGTAGGAATGTGAGTTAGGGACCCCAGATTGTACCCCCTTGAGGGATAGGGACTGATGTGAATGTACAATATATATATGTAAAGCGCTGCGCATATAAGTACCTGAAATAAATTGCCGGCAATTAGAAAATAGTTTAAAAAACAGCGTGTGGTCCCCCCTCCATCCATACCAAGCCCTCCAGGTCTGGTATGGATTTTGAGGGGAAGCCCCATGCCAAAATGAAAAAAAAAAAAAAAAATTCATACCAGCCCCTTATCCGAGCATGCAGCCAGGAACCATACCAGGCCGCATGCTCTCAACATGGGGGGGTGCTTTGGGGTAGGGAGGGCTCCCCCCCTCCAATATACCTTGTCCCTATGTTGATAGGGACAAGGACCTCTTCCCCGCAACCCTGGGTTGTGGTTGTGGGGGTCTGCGGGCAGGGGGCTTATTAGAATCTGGAAGCCTCCTTTAGCAACTATACTCAGGGTTACTCAAGGTGTAACATGTTACGATCAGACCAGCCCCCGCTTCCCTCCACCCCCCTTTGCAGCTGTCAGCTTGTAGTCCTCAATGAACTAGTGCTGTGGTAGTTCATTCATTCATCCTGTCAGTATATCTGCTTGTCCGTACATCCCGTATGAGCAAGCAGATATACTGACAGATCTGCATAGCACCAGCAATCTGCTAATCACTGGTGCAATGGTTTACAGGCTCCTGCAGCCAAAAATTTTAAAAATACACATTTTATTTTTACCTGCAAAAAAAGTGCATTTATCATATTTTTTCTAAAAGGTGAACTTATCCTTTAAGGCTGCATTTGCACAGGTATTTAATTACATTGCAAACCCCAGTGGCCACAATCTTCTGATTGCTGCGGCTGGGTATGACAACTGTGCGCGGATAGCTGCAGCTATTTAACCTGTGTAGTGAAAAAAAAAAGACGCTGTCGGTGGCTACAGCTATTCGCCACTGTTCACACAGCCAGCAATTATGGTGATCATTTTTGTGCGTCCAGTCACGATCACCAGAGGTAATTGCTGGTTGCATGAACAGTCATGAATAGCTGTGGCCACCCTCTGCTGCTGCACATTTATGTTAGGCAGTGGTAAAGGGGTTAAAGCCAACTTCCCTCAAAACTGATGGCACCATGGGTTCGAATCAGTCATTGGCTTCTTTCGTCTGTGATGAGATTTCACCACAGCAGTTTGGGATCTCCCCAGAAGGTCATAGTGAAGTCACTCTCTCAGCTGGACTCCTCTGCTGTTGGTAAGAAAAACCCATCTGGGAGAGTGACGCCATCATTTGGCTTTGCAATGGCTGTAGCAGTAGGGTGGAGCAGGGAATCCTGGGGAAGAGATATGAGCAGAGTCCCTATGAGGTAGAAGAAGAAAGGGTGTAAATCAGCTTTTTGCAAACTCACAAATCTGAAGATTTGGAGGGATTTATTGATGACCTAAATGTAAGTAATGCAAAGAGCCCCCCGGGGGGAAAGGGGTCATAATTTAGCCAGCATTTTATATTATGTTAAATATGGCAATTTCAGGACACAAAGGGCAGAGGCAGCTCACCACCTTCCTTCCTCCATTCACCTAGCCTTCCCCAAATTTGCAGGGAATGATCTTTCATAAATGTTATTACCCAGCCCTCCCCGAAATATACCGAAAACATAAAATGTTGTAATTGATTCTGAATGTAGCAGAATGGTGTTCTCTCAGGAACGGAGGCTGTATTGTAATGCAGATCTGTGGACACAGGAGAGTAAGAATGGAATTGGCGCTTGGAGGGAACCACAAGTGGGGAGATCCTAGTGTGAATAAACGCAGCAAATACAATCACATACAGTATAGATAAAACATGACATTTTAGGCATAAAATCCAAGAGTCCCAGATAGGGAATGATAGGTGAAGCAGTACTCTGCAGGAGATAAAATCTGACAGAAGGGGGCGCCAATCTGAGTGTAGAGGGTTAATACTTTAATGGTATAAAAGGAGTAAAAACTACTCACAAACATATGTAGTTAAAAGGCATGGTATAAAATCATCCTCTGATAAGGACCCACAACCAAACCACTGGCTGACAAATGGCTTACCAATCAGGTAACCTGACTTCTCCTCGCTCTGCCATTGATCGCCCGCCAGGTCCAGGTTTTCCTTGCAGTCCACGCTGGTAAACGGACCCATTTTCAAATCTGCACCGCTGACAGCTCCCTCCCCATTCATCCTGATTGACAAGGACCCACAACCACACTGCTACATTTAGGGGAACATACGTGCCTGGAATGTTGGCTAATATGTGCTAGAGTTGGGGGTAACATGCATGTTTGGAAGGATGCAAGGGATGTCATGTCCTAGGATCAGGGGAACATGCGTGTCTGGAAGGATACCCAATGTCATGTACTATATGTAGGGTGTAGCAAACGTGCACACAGAGATGGATGCGAACCTTCATCATGGAGCACATATTCAGATGGCTCACTTTAATACAAATCGTTTGATATATTACATCCCCTAGCTGAGATCAACAGGAGAGCAGAAAATAATATCTCCTTAACCATCCCAGCAGGTATGACATATCTCATATGTAGACATTCAGCAGACGATTTTGCGTATTAATCTACCCGTGGGTGGAATGTTACATGTACCTAGAAAACGTTATTGACCAAAGTATAATTTCTGAGGGCTTTGGTCAGAGCCTGAGCTCCCCGCCTTCACCTCCCTCCCCAAATGAGGCTATTGGTTCTCTGCTTCAGGTAGACACCCTGCTGGATTCCTAGAAAAGCTAAGCTGAGTTAAGTTGAAGATTCTCCCTTTTAACATCGGAACTAACTTTGGGAGATAAGGCATCCTTTTGGCGCTGAAACCTGATCCACTTAAAACCAAGGCTGACGGCAAGTACATTATCCCTCTAAACTTCTTTCTGTTGTTATCTCTTTGCTGTGGTATTGCTATTTGTTTATTTTTATATTGGCTACATCTTTTTCTGTAATTATTTTTATTGCACCCTTTTAGTAATAAATCTTACTTTCTGGAAGTGTTGAACTGTTTCTAAAGCTCTTTAATGCAAACTAAGAATCCCTGCCTCTGAAGAGCTCTACTGTGTGTGTGTGTTTTAAACTTAGGTACATCTCTGCCTGCGGTGACAGTGGTATACCGACGATTACTCAACCATCATAGTGTTATTGCTGATATTGCCGAGTTTCCTCTTTCTCTGTACAAAAAGGAGGTGGTGGCAGTGTGAAGGGTTAATTGCGTAATTAACCTGACCCAGTAGCAATCACTCTCAGGCTGCAGGTACATCGATTGTGGTCCATTAGCTGGAAAATCTGTGTGTAGGGTGCAGCTGGGCGTGGCATTGTTATGCACGTGACAGCGCAGTTTTAGATTGGCTAGTCCTTTGGTCACGAGTTTGGTGAGAAGGGTTGGGGTCTGAAGCCGCGATCGTCACATAGGGGAACATGCTTGTCAGGAAGGATATCCAATGTCATGTAGGGGAACATGCGTGTCTGGAAGGATGTGAGAGATGCCTAACATCCATGTTGTTTTTTTTTTTTTTTGAGTGAGTGGTTAAAATCACTTAGTGAAAAGGTCATGTAGCTCGATGATGGTTTAAAATGTTTTGTTAACAATATTCAATGCATTTTGGGGGAAAAGCGCCTCCCAGACACATGAGCTGTACATAAAGCTGGACAGTATTCAGTACTGTTTTGGGACTAAACAGAATTTTCTTGAAGTGCGTCCTGCTGTCATGGCCCATGCTAACAGATATACAAGTGTGATTTGTTGGGATTACACAGGTATTTAACTGCACCAAAAATCCACAATTGTGAATTGGACTTTCATTTTTTTTGAATGCTGCAACAGATTGTTTTAACCCACTGATTGATAAGTCGAACTACAAGTCTCAGCATGGTCTGCTAGTCAGGGATCAAGTGCTTGTGGAGACATGGATCCCTCTTAGTGCTCAATAGGTATGTGGAGGGTCTCAAGGACAAGATCAGTAAGGAGACGGATGTTTATATAATCGCAATGCATAGCCTGGGACCTTTAGTTCTTTTAATTGCTTTATTTTCCAAAGTAGGTGTGGCCAGCTGTGTAGAGTCGGGCAAATGCCAATCGGCGAGGTCACCAGCATAATTGTCATTTATGTATACTGACTGTTCTTTGTATTATGGTGCTGGCTCTAAATTCTACCTACAGATTCTAATTTGACCTTGCTGAGACAAAAAAAATAACTGACTGAGTAATTTTTAAGGAACTGTAGAAAGCACAAATGCGTAAGAATTTGTAAATTGGCTTTCATAGCTGTGATCTCTAGCAGCCTGATGTAATGTGTCTCTGCAAGCATCGTCCAAGTCTCCAACAACTCCTATAGTGTGTTCACAGTCTCTGACCATCTGTTGTATCATGCCATAGTCTCTGACCATCTTTTTTTGCATATATGCAGTCTCTGATTGGTTTTCTGAATATTATGTTTGGCGCATTGGTCATGTCAGGGGCTAAACTTGAGGTCCTCCTGTGTCAAGAACATTGACCACCACCAGAGTAGCTCCTAAGCTTTATAATGGAGAACCTGAGCCACTATGAAATCTCAGCCAGCACCTATCATCCAGAGCAGTAATAGCTGGCAATCCTGCTCCCAGAGGGCCAGGAATCATGAGAGGGGGATTCACATGCAGACATTGGTGTCATTGTGACATCTGAGGCCATACGGTGATGTATCTTCATCCCTGACCAAACATACATGCGCCACAATGCCCACAAAGATGGTCACAATCCAACTGTCTCCCTCTGTGACTGCATCACCTAAACAGAAGTTTGTTTTTGAGACCCAAAGAGATGGATGCAAACACACGGCCCAGTCTCATAATCAGAGAAAAGGGACAGTGATAGAACAAGGCATTCTTTCATCTGAAGCTGGCGAGGTCCTATATACAGTATTTGGACACAGGCACAATTTTAGTTTTTTTCAGGTATTTACCAAAACATATTCAAGCTATAGTTCTATAATGGATATGGGCTGAAAGTGCACACTCTCATGTTTACTTGTAGGGTATGTACATCCAAATTGGAGGAAGGGTTTAGGAATTACAGTTCTTAAGAGTAGCCATTCCCCCCTTTCTTCAAGGGACCAAAAGTAATTGGACAATTGAATCAAAAGCTGTTTCATGGCCAGGTGTGGGCTACTCCATCATTATTCCTTCATCAATTAAGCAGGTAAAAGGTCTGGAGTTGATTCTAAGTGTGGTATTTGCATTTGGAATCTATTGCTGTGGCCCATACATCATGTGTTCAAAGGAGCTGTACATGCAAGTGAAACTGGCCATTGTAAGGCTTCAAAAATGAAACAAATCTATTAGAGAGATCGCAACAACATTAGGAGTGGCCAAATCAACAGTTTGGTACATTCTGAGGAAAGAAGAACACACTGGTGAGCTCAGCAACATAAAAAGGCATGGATGGATGTCCACGGAAGACAACAGTGGTGGATGATCGCAGGATCCTCTCTATGGTAAAGAAACACACAACATCCAGACAAGTGAAGGACACGCTCCAGGAGGTGGGCGTATCATTGTCAAAGTCTACAATCAAGAAGAGACATCACGAGAGCAAATAGAGAGGGTTCACCACAAGGTGCAAATACAGAGGGTTCACCACAAGGTGCAAACCATTCATAAGCCTGAAGAATGGAAAAGCAAGATTAGACTTTGCCAAAAAACATCTAAAAAAACCTGACCAGTTCTGGAAAAGCATTCTTTTGGACGGATGAAACTAAGATTTATCTGTACCAGAATGACGGGAAGAAAAAGTGTGCAGAAGGCTTGGAACAGCTCATGATCCAAACCACACAACGTCATCTGTAAAACATGGTGGAGGCAGTGTGATGGCATGGGTGGAGGCAGTGTGATGGCATGGGAAAGCATGGCTTCCAGTGGCACTGGGTCATTAATGTGTATATTGATGATGTGACAGAAGACAGAAGCAGCCGGATGAATTCTGCAGTGTTTACAGATATACTGTCAGCCCAGATTCAGCCAAATGCAGCAAAGTTGATTGGACGGCGCTTCACAGTACAGATGGACAATTATGCAAAACACACTGCAAAAGCAACCCAGCTTTTGAAGGAAAAGAAGTAGAATATTCTGCAATGGCCAAGTCAATCACCTGATCTCAAAACAATTGAGCACGCATGTCAAGGCAAAACTAAAAGGCAGAAAGACCCACAACTGAAGACAGCTGCAGTTAGAGCCTGGCAAAGCATCAAAAAGGAGGAAACCCAGTCTTTGGTCATGTCCATGGGTTCCAGACTTCAGGCAGTCATTGGCAGTAAAGAATTCCCAACAAAATATTAAAAATGAACATTTTATTTATGATTATATTCATTTGTCCAATTACATTTGAGCCCCTGAAAATTGAGGGACTGTGTATAAAAATGGTTGCAGTTCCTAAAATTTGTACTTGATATTTATGTTCGGCTCCTTGAATTAAAGCTGAAAGTCTGCACTTCAAATTTATTTGGATTGTTTCATTTTAATTTATTCTGGTGGCATACAGAGCCAAAAGTATGAAAATTGTGCCTGTGTCCAAATATATATGGACCTAACTATGAACTTGTAATAATAATATTTGTGGCGGGATCTCTGTAGGCGATCCTCCTGTGCAGAAGTACACAGTTTTATAAAGATTGAGCCAGTGATTGGCCTTCATTTCACTGTTCTGGCTCCTAGGATTGGTCAAATCAATTCCATATTGATTGGAATAAAGGACAGTTTATCACATTATTTTTCCCAATACATTTGTGTGGGGATGAAACAGGAATACACAGAGATTTACAAAAAACTGATTTAATTTTAAATAAGCAGCATGTCAAATAAAGACATTAAAATACAAGCAGAACAGTAAGGAAA
The DNA here is from genome assembly GCF_062004578.1 of Staurois parvus. Taxonomy (NCBI): domain Eukaryota; kingdom Metazoa; phylum Chordata; class Amphibia; order Anura; family Ranidae; genus Staurois; species Staurois parvus. The sequence goes on from NW_028319126.1 coordinate 916,778, forward strand.
TAAACATCTGACTAATGAGAAATCGTCCTGTAATAATATTCCAGCCATTGTATAATCTGCAGAGATTACAGGTGTTACCTTTACTTCCTGTCTCATAGTCAAATCTGGAAGTGAGAGGATATCCCTGAAAAGTAATGTAATCCTCTGCCCCTCAGGTCACCAGAACCACCATCCTCATTGGAAGATTTCCCCTCTATTACTGTTCTGGGAAAAACCCAAAATTTGAAATTTTTCTTATGATAATGATAAACAGGACAAATAAAAACCTGACAGGTATGCTATCCCATCTCCACAACTTAAAAAAAAAAAAAAAAAGAAAAGGTTTTGCCTTTAGTATTCTGGGACCACTTTGGAAGAGGTGGTCCTGGGCACAGTTCACAAGTAGTCCAAAACAGTTTGTTTCAGTGGAAGTGCAAACCGTACCTGAGCACAGAAGCAGGGATCACTGCAGTCTGGACGATGAGGGTCAGGAACACTTCTTTTAAAGTAGCATGAGTGCTGACCAGCAGGTTAGGGGGGCCAATTGATCTAGGGCCCGGCTCAGTTCAGCCATGCCCAGTGTCAGTGCACCCAGGTGAAATCAATCCTGAATTGTATATCAACAGCATGAAACCACAGGTGTGTGTTGTGTGTCCCACAGGCCAAGGTGTAGTAGTGCTTTCATTTCTGAATGGGCTGACAGCACACTGTATGTGAGCACTGGGTGCCATTGTATGTGTTCAGTACTGATTTATAATGCACATTACTGCAATGCACAGTGGGCAGACAGCCTGTGATCTATTCAGGAAACCAAAGACTTGTGAACTCCTCTATAAATCAGCCTGTGTTCTTATAAAGATCAACAAAATATCCAACTTCCAGCCAATATCACCAACCATATATAATGATTGTCCTGTGTATGGGAACGTATTTCTGCTGTAAGGCAGAACAGCGGGGTCATTTAATAATACGGGGCGGTGGGGATTCAGACTTTATATGCAGGACTAAAAATTGGCTTGTGTTCTGCTTTCCTCTACTCATGATTAATTGTTTGCAGCGAGTCACTTACACTGTTCTACCAAAACTGAGCCACAGGGAAGACATTCCTGGTTGAACGCTGGATTAGTCAGGAGGGAGGACATAGGATTAGGCAGGAGGGAGAACATTCTTGCTTGAATGCAGGATTAGTCAGGATGGAAGACACTGCTAGTTGTACATAGGATTATGCTGGGTACACACTATCAGTTTTTTTTTTTTTTTTTTTTTTTAGTTCAACCCAAAAAATAAAAAACTGAAGAACTTGGGAAGAGCTCGCTTTACCAACTATCTGATGTTAGTACGGCAATCTCCCTGCTGAGCTATTGTGTTCTAACAGTGGGCTGTCCCCTGCCAGAGCACACTGGTCAGCCATTGGCTGCCAGCACTGATCGGATGCTGGTTTTACCAGCATGCCTGTTTGACAATAGCTAGCGGGTGTACACATGGGCTGAGTGTTGACCGTTTACTATTGAACCGGCTAATATTCGGTCCGTTTGTACAGGGCTTTAGGCAGGAGGGAAGACATTCTTGGTTGAATGCAGGAGCAGGGGCAGACTGACCATTTGGGGCCCAGGGTCAGTAGGGGGCCCCATGAGATGCCCCTGGTACCTTTTTCATAGGCTTTTTTGAGTTTGGGCAAGGACACAGGGGCCCCATGATCCCCTATTGCCCGAGGGCCCCATGAGTTGTCAGTCTGCCCCTGGGCAGGAGGGAGGACATTCTTGGTTGAATGAAGGATTAGGCAGGAAGGAAGATACTCTTGTGTGTACACCGGATTAGCAAAGAGGGAAGAGATTTCTCAATGTACAACAGGTTAGTCAAGAGGGAAGACATTCCTAAATGTACACTGTATATATAGGAGCATCTTCCCCTCCAGACGAATCCAAAGGATTAGTGAAGAGGGAAGAAGTTCTTGGATGTACAGTACATAGGATTAGTCAGTAGGGAAGGTATTTCTGGATGTACCCAGGAGGAGGGAAATCATTCTTTGATGTACACGGGTGGAAGGACTTCCAGTTGGTTTTTTGGCATTGCAGCTGTGGGATCTGTGCTGAGCACTGATAGGTGGATTTGTAGAACTTCCAAGAAGTCTTGTATTGTATTGTAAATGTCTCTTCTGGGAGATTTTAAATTCCTCGAAGTTCTTCCTTTACATTGAAGGCCTTCTAGGCAGTCATGTTTTGGACGCAAGTTGTTTAATGAATTAGGTGTTGATACAGTTATGGATGATGAATAATCACGTTGCCTGACCCACATTGCTGGTTGTATGAATCACACACGCACTGACAGAACTATGTGGAGCCGTGTGAAGGAGGACAGATTCTTTTCATTAACGTTTGTCATTTTTACAACATATTTTATTGAGGCTATTAATAAAGATTCATGATTTTAATATATGTATACTAGACTCTAAGACCATCATTATAATTTGTGAGATATTTGACCTCCCTGTTAAGCCACCTTGTAGCATGCTTTGGCTTCATTGTTTTAGATAATTCGGTGAAATCATTTCTCTACATGAAACCTGCCGAGGAGAGCGCCGGCTAAAGTCTAGTGGGGAAATTTCTCTATTGTGAGCACTCCCCATTCACTGCAGGCTGATTGGGGAATTCTTCAGTGTAAACGCTCCCCATTCGCTGCAGGGCGATTTAGATATCGTCGGATGTGAGCGCTCCGCGTCCGCTGCAGGGCGATTGAGATATCGTCGGAGGTGAGCGCTCCCCGTCCGCTGCAGGGCGATTGAGATATCGTCGGAGGTGAGCGCTCCCCGTCCGCTGCAGGGCGATTGAGATATCGTCGGAGGTGAGCGCTCCCCGTCCGCTGCAGGGCGATTGAGATATCGTCGGAGGTGAGCGCTCCCCGTCCGCTGCAGGGCGATTATCAGATGAGTTTGCCTTGCCTGGTGCAAGTGAGAAGGATGGGGCAGGAGTATGAATTTTTCCCACCATGAGCTGAATGTACAACACCTGTCCCATCACTGCAGCTCATCACAGCCACTGTGACAGTCAAGATTTATGACAACATATTGGCACATTTTATGTAAGTCCACAATCTGTGGTTACCATGGAGGACGTCCACATTGACACAGACAAGTCTGGAGAGAAATTAGGATATGGCAGACACACACTGTATGATCAAAAGTCTGTGTAGCTCTGACCATCACATCTATATCAGGGTGTTAGACATCCTATTCCTAAACTGTGCCCATTAGTATAGAGTTACCCCTTCTTCGTGGGTGTAACAGCCTCCACTCTTTTAGGAAGTATAACAGTTATATGTGTAAAAAAAAAAAAAAAAAAAAAATTTCACTATACAGCTCTGGGCTTATGTTGAAACAACAACCTAGACTTAAAATGAATGGTGCATATACAATGTATACAAATAAAAGTGAACAAATGCCAATGCAGAATGTTTACAATATATGCATCTAATAATATTCAGTGCTATTGTGTGGACAGTAACCCTGGGTTCACATATATGCGGTGCATATTACATGTGATTCACACAGGAACTGCACTGCGTTCCTATGCAAATTCTGTACGGTGCAATTTGAGCCATACATTCTGTATGGTTCAAATCGCTCCGCAGCAAAAAAGTGCAGGACCCTTTTTTTTTTTTTTTTTTTTTTTGGTCCACACTAGAAACGTATTCACATCACACCCATGCAATCCGATTCTGCACATCACACCACATTTTGCAAACAGATTTCGGAGTGTTGTTCACTTAACACACACCCGCAGCCGTTCGTATGAACGGGGTGCGATTGATGCGTCCGGAATTTGCAGAGGTTTCTGTGTGAATTCCACACCGCATTACAGTGTGAACCCAGGTTGAATAACGGTTATTGGATACTTATTGTATACATTTTTGCATTGGCATTTGTTCATATTTATTTGGATAACATTGTATACGCACTGTTTTGTTTTTTTTACAAGTAATTGGATGCTGCCAGCATTCATACATCTGCCTTAACTCCCTGGTGCTGACAGTACACAAGTGTATGGCCTCTCAGCGGCTGGGCCTTGATGCCAAGAGGCTGCATATTTGTGTACCCAATGATGTGCGGAGAGTGCACTCATGGAAAGGTCTCACCGCTACTTGCAATCAGGAGCTTTCTGACCATGTGACCACCATGACCGCCAATCACGGCAGACACATGACCCTAAAAACTATCTCACGGTGTCAGAAATCCCTTAACGGGCTGGGAGGCACTGGCGCCAAGGGGTTAGTATGCAGTGCAGAGAACAGGGACCTCTGGACAGATAGGAAATCTTTGGAGGATAATTTTATATCAGTAAATCAACAACATTTTCACGGATTTACAGTATCTCAACTATTAAAACATACACTTTGAAAAATGAGGTTACTTATAAAATGATTTACAATAAAATATTAATATAAAACCCATATATATACATAAATAGATTTCAGTGGTTATTCTCACACAGGGACAAGACTGGATCCAGCAGTCAGGGATGTGCTTATTATTGCTGTATGTCACTTCTTCAGGACGTCACTCCATTCAGGGTGAGGCTCCTTGTGGAATCTTTTAGGCCCTCAGAATAAGGCGGCGTTCCTCTCTTTATTGGTGCTGAAAGAAAGGATAAGAAGGTGAGTGCTTTTTGTGGTGCCTGTATCTGTTGTCTATGGCACTTCTGTGTTCATCAACAATCTATATACTCAAATTTGTCATTGGTTTATACAGTACACGGCTACTTCATGTCTGTGTATTACATGACTGTGTGCCGTGCTAGAAATGTTCAAAAACATATTGATGACAATGGCGGAGAACAGAAAGGTGTGAATTCAGCCTTAAACCTGAAGTTAAATTGGTATATATTTTCCCTTCCCTGTTTCTCACCCCCCCCCCCCCCATGCTAATATTTTTAAATAAAACCTCTCTGCCTACCCTCGGATAAGTTTTACCCCTCTTATGACATGTTTTGCTATTCAGAACTGTGCTAATTTAACTGGTAATTGCACGGTCATGCAACACTGTACCCAAATGAAATTGATATAATTTTTTTCCCATACAAATAGAGCTTTCTTTTGCCGGTATTTGATCACCACTTTTTTGTTTATATAATAGAAAAAAGCAAGACCAACAATTTTGGAAAAAAAAACTATTTCTCTTACTGTTATGAAACATATCCAATAAAAAAAATTAAATCAAATGTTTCCATAAATTCAGGCGAAAATGTATACTGCTAAATGTCCTTGGCTACAAAAAAAAAAAAGAAATTCCAATAAGTATACATTGATTGGTTTGTGTGAAAGTTCTAGAATTTACAACCTATGGTATATAGACTGGAATTTACACAGCTATAGCCGCTCTACTGGTAATGGCGGTGATCAGTGACTTCTAGTAGGACTGTGATAGTGTGGCAGACGGCTTGTAGTTGTCAATGAACTGCTGGGAGCTCTCGGTAGATCATTGATGCTTCCTGTCATTGTGTAACTGCCTGCCTGTATTAGGTACAGATAGCTCATATTGACAGTCTGCAGGAGCCGCACCTTGCACTAGCAATCTGCTGACTGCAAGGGCAATGCTTTACAGGCTCCTAATAAAAAATTATAAATACACTTTTGTTTAACCTACAAAAAGATGTGCATTTATTTATATTTAAAAAGGTGAACTCATCCTTTAAAGTTTGTTTTGACCTTGGTCAGGGTTCAGCTACCCAGCGGCATAAGCATCCTCCTGTATGAAAGTGCTGATACACCAGCTGCTGTGAGGACAGCACAATAATCTTCCCACAAAACACTAGAGGATGATGGTTACCAATGAAGCATCATTATTCATGTTTTGGCGAAGGCTTGCCCCCTCATTTCTGCCTAAGCCTTTCCTTTTTTTCACTGCATCATAGCTGCTGCAGTTAAACATCGAAAATTGGAGGAAGGACCAACCATCCATACCTACCACTGAAAACTGGCTTTGGACAGACCAAGTGACCATTGGTGTATCTAAAAGGTCTTTGTCTTCAGGAAAGAATTGGCTGTTTTTCTTTTGCAGCCGTTTCCTAGAGATGTGGACCGATGTGACTATACACCTCTTTGAGGAAATCCCTATTAAAGGAGGTCAAATTGTGAGCTGCCTCATATGATGTCTATGTACAGCTGGAGGTAAGAAGTAACGCCTGGTGCTACTGCTAATCCTTTGTTTGTCAGAAGAAGACAATATTGGCATCCCTAGTCATAGTGGAGATTGGAGCTGTTTGCCTTCGCTCCAGGTATGATCATCAGAGCCCCTCATCTATCTGCCTTCGTCCAGATTTGATTTCCACTTTTGTTTAAGAAGATTAAAGCTGACACGGCATATTTAATCTGCCAAACGGTACAGGACAGGATATAAAGTGAGGAATGTCCTAACTCCTTACAATATAATGTGTATCTGCAAGACCTCAGGGTCCACAGAGAGCCAAGGAACACAGCCCACCTAGAGCGGCTAACGCATACAATACTACTACTGGGCGGAGAGCCAGGAATGTGGCCTGGACCGATTATCTGTACTCAGATGAATGTACTTCCCCAGCTCAAATGAACCACTTCACCAAGTTCCTGGGGTCACCTCACTGTTGGGAGTAGAAAGGAAATGGTTGTGTGTGCCACAGTCACATTCTGTGTACAACACCGAGCGCAGCAAACAATTGGGGGACAACTGACAAGTTTTTACACACAGCAAGAGCTGCCCCCAAACACGACAATTATCCAGCGCACTCCAAATCCATCCTACTGTACACAGAGCCCTCTCGCCATTCACACCGCGCCGGAGCTCCTTTCTTATAAGCTCTGTACAAAGTAAGCCGAGTGCTGCACTTCAACACTTCAGATGTGGAATGTTGTGTTTTCATGAGGAAAACATTTCGCGGGTCACTCTTCAATGCGTAGCCTCCTATTGCTGTATAAATTCCTTTTTTTTCCTTTTTTTTTTTGGACAAGTGGAGTTCCTGCTGGGAGCTATAATGAAGCCTTCTCTGTCCATCCTACACTCCACAGCTTCAGATGTAAACTCCAAGTCAGTATTGACATGTGAATAGGATTCAGAATTATCAGCCCATAACATAAGGCAGCCTTTCTCAACCTTATTAATACAGAGAAACTCCTATAATAATTAGAGGGGTGCCGAGACACAAAAGTTATAACTTACTGTTCAGGCCAATGTATCACGAGCTGCAGATATAATAATTAGAAGGGTGTCCTGAGACATAAAAGTTATATCTGCAGCTGGTGATACATTGACCTGAACAGTAAGTTATAAGAATAAATAAAAGTATAACAGGGCTTGACAAATTTACTTTGAATCTAGGAGCCAGTTTTTTGTAGCGTAGGTTGTCAGCGCCTGGGACTTCACGCAATGCAGTTTGCCTCACAACAAACAGCACCATGTTTTAGGTGCCACTGACAATAATAGCACCTGAACCTGCGTTTTACGATCACAGTGATTCTGCTGCAATCCAAAAACGCCCAGCTGTGAATGGAGCAGCACTGGTTTTTGCAATTCTGGATTCATTTTGAAACTCATAGATTTGCATGACAGGTTAGATATGTGTTCCTATTGAGGTGGTTCACACAGATGCATTCCACACGCATTGTGTTTTGAGTGACATTATGAAAAGGGTACTGTGCGAGTTTGTAGCAGTGCATTCCAACTGGCAAGTGATGGCATGCAGAGATAAGCTTTTTGGTATTGACAGGCGTTTGCGCACTGAAGTCTATGGGGCGCGATTTCCCATTCCAGCCTATGGGGTGCGATTTCCCATTTCAGGCTATGGGGCGCGATTTCCCATTCCAACCCATGGGGCTCAATTTTGAATTCCAGGCTATGGGAGGTAATGTGTGAACCTAGGCGCCTGGGATTCTGGTATTCAAGTATAGGTATTCTACATAATAATGAAACAAGGGCAGAGTGTGAAAATTGTAGTGTTCCCTCACACTGGTGGGCTATGGAAAAGTGCTCCCAACATTGGGGGTCAATGAAGTCCTCCCTATAGTGTGAAAAGTGGTAGGCAGTGGGAAGAATGTACCTTACATTAGTGGTCAATGGGAAGAATCCTCCCTTACAGATAGCCAAAAAAATATTGGTGTCAGTGGTTACTGATAGGAGTGGCAGAAACTACTCAGTTCTTAAGGAACCCCTGAGAAACCTCTGGAGGAATTCTAGGGTTCCATGGAACTGTGGTTGAGAGAGGCTGGCCTAAAGGTCACTTTTTCATTGTAACCAGAAAAGTTAAGGACACTCTGACTGTGGCCACTTCACCAGTCAATGGGAATGTGCAGAAGGTAGGCAGGGGTGAGCAGTGTTGAAGCTTTCTTGTCAGAACTTCCCAAGAAGGGTTAGGAGATGCTACAGGTATAGACACCACCTCCCCCCCCCCCATTGTATACCTACAGCACTCTTTCCTTTCCCCCTATAATACTACACACTTGTCCACAATGTGCATTGAGCAACAATGTTTTTTTTCAACAGCCACATCATTGGAAGAGGAGGATGTGCCACTTCAAACATTAGTACAGGGAGACTGAGCTGCATAAAGTGCTGTGTAAGCTCTACAAGGCTACAGATCAAAAGCCAATCCCATCCAACTGCGTATCAGTGCAGGACAGAGACTCCCAGCTCATCCATCAGTATGTCAGCCCAGGACAGAGACCCACCACCATCTGCTCAAGTGTCATGTCAGCTGGGATATCTGGGACTCTGTACTGCCGCAATCTAACCAAATCAGATTGATGCGTGTTAGATTAATTGGTATTTGAAGACACAAACTCTTTCATTCATAACATTGTGACCACTGACAAAGTTGATAACATTGATTATCTCGTTACAAGGACACCGGACCTGACCTGAAAGTCAGTGGGATATATTAGGCATCAAGTGAACATGTTGTCCCTAAAGTTGATGAATGGGCAAGCGTAAGAATATGAGCAACTCTGACAAGAGCCAAATTGTAATGGCTGGACAACTGGGTCAGGGCAACTCCAAAACTGCAGCTCTTGTGAGATGTTCCCAGTCTGCAGTGGTTAGGACCGACCAAAAGTGGTCCAATGGATGGAAAACCAGTGAACTGGCAACAGGATCATGGGCGACTAAGACTCATTGATGCATGTGGGGAGCAAAGGATGGACCATGTAGTCTGAAAGGTGTCAGAACACACTGTGAACCGCAGTTTGTTGTGGATGGGGCTGTGTAGGTACAGACCAGTCAGGGTGCCCATGCTGACCCATGGCCACAGCCAAAAGCACCTATGATGGGCACGTGAGCTTTAGAACTAGACCACAGAGTAATGGAAGATGATGGCCTGCTCTGATGAATGCAAGAATGGTTTGAGGAACACGACGAGTTTGAAGCATGGACTTGGCCACCAAATTCTCCAGCTCTCAATCCAATCGAGCATCTGTGGGGATGTGCTGGGAAAAAAAGTCTGATCCATGGAGGCCCCACCTAAAAACTTATAGGGCTTAAAGAATCTGCCACTGACAGCTTGGTGCCAGACAACACAGCATACCTTCAGAGATCTAGTGGAGTCCATACCTCGAAGGGTTAGGGTGGGTGGTTATAATGTTATGGCTGATTAGTGTATAAGGCACTGATGTTGTTCAGCACAGGCCCAATGCAATATCGGGCTGAAATCCATAATTTCTAATAGGCTCACACATGACTGCAGTGGCAAGTACTCGTTGGTCATCACAAGCATTATGATGGATACTATCTCTGAGACTGTCTTGCTGTGTATGGTGCACTACACTGGCAGCACAGCCATTATCTGCAGTGGGGTCCAGAGGGGTGGTCAGGATAATTGGAGGTAGTTCACCTTCTAACGAAAAATGAAAAGGTGAACTTCCCCTTTTTATTTAATGGATTAAGCGTTTGGAAAGATTAACTTTTAATTGGAAATCTCTTCTTAGGTGTATTATTGAAAACTTACAGGTGACATCTGAATGCAGAGAGCTGGACAGGAAGCTGCTGTTTGCACGCAGTGAAGAGGACAGCGCCGATAAGCGGGCGTTCTGGATGTCTGCTTTGAATTTTTCTTCCTGTAAGGCGAGAGAAACTGTTTTTGTTAACAAGAAAAATGCTTCTGTGCAGAAAAATCATTTATTTCTTACCAAGTTGTGCTCAATATGATAAACTATCATTTACATAGTGTATGTGTACATACATACACACACACATTGCTGGCATCTGTATCAGCTCCTGGGAGGATTCAAACTCAAAGCTGAATTTTAGATCCCTGCATATATTTATTCATTTGAGGAGGACAGTATGAGGATCATTTGTCACCTTGTAAACAAAAACTAAACTTTCCATTGGCCCTTTTAAGAGAATCTTAAAATAGCTCTAAAGCCATGAGGTTTTTTTGCTATTGCTAAACAGAATTTTCCTGATTTGCTGAAGTATGGACGAGTGTGGAATGTACATTTCTGTGTACTATTCACCTCCCTCCCCTGGCCACACGCATCAGGCTAGAGCACCACGGGTGAACTTGGATCACGCAATGAAAATCTCATTATTGATCACGGGTAATTAACTCCATAGAAGTGAATGGGGCCCCCCACTGAGCAGATTGTCAGTGGCCGGGACACACATTACATGCTACGACATTCCAGGAAGTCTCCCTAGTTACACAGAATGGCTGAGGGGAAAAAACAAAAAACAAAAAAAGAACATACTACCGGTCTACATGGCTAACTTTCAAAGACAAACACCTTCAGGACCATTCCTTGATAGAGAGGAAGGCAAATAGCCCACAATACTTCATCTTCTCGATAATGGCACATCCACAATGAGTCACTTCTACCTGGCAATGAGTGACCAATGGTTCGAAAATCCCTCAGACGTCTATGAAGGATTCTGATGGTGCAGCTATGGGGTACACACACAGAATTGGTTATCTCCCAATTATCGATCGAGCACTACACATAGGAAACAATGGAGTGTAGTAGTGATCACAGTGGGGGCACAGTGCTCTAAAGGTGTGCAAGGATCATTACGTGTTCCTGCATGGCAAGACCACTTACTGTTATCTCACATATATATTCTTATTATTATAGCCAAATTTACCACCCAAACTCCTCCCACAGTTTTTACACTACATAGACAGTAATATACCGAAACGTGCGGATTGTTCCCGATTGGTGTGCTATTACTTTGTGGAACGTTTCGCTGAATGGTTCACGAAATATCGGCGTTTTTGTGGTGAAATTGGTTCCATAGGAATGAATGGCAGAATGTTCAAAACTAGAGTGGGAGCTGAGAAAAGCTAGAGTGTGAGCAGAAAAATCAGGACATGATTTCTAAACTGCCATCACTCCCTCATTTTCAAGACCACCTACACAAATTTTATATCAAAACGTTCAGCTATCCCTGCTGCCACTAAAAATGTCCATGGCTAAGCCATAGTCCTGATAGTTTTCACAATATGACCATTTGTTTGCAACTAACGCCGCCCATTGGCATTCATTGAAACTACACTCTAGCCACCTCAAATTTGAAGGGCAATTTCTAAACTGCAACTGTGCCTTAATTTTTAATATTTCAGAGACATACTATACATCAAAATGTAGGTCTGGGTCTTGTTATTCTCACAATATAAAGCTCTTTGCTGTAGGATTTATAATTTTTAAACTACAACCATTTGAAAATGGCAACCGCCAGTGAAGTGAGCAAGTTGGAGCAGTTTGTTTTTAACCGCTCTTCTCTGCCCTTTCTGTAGAGTGAGTTGCCATAGGAACCCAGGTGTGTGAGCAGGCAGCAGAGTGACAAGCCACTCCACCCAGTTACTCCGCCCACTCCAGTTGTAGACTACTGGTAGAGGCAAGAACACTTCACACAATTTCCCCGGAAATTGTAGCTTTTCTAGTTACTATATGCACATGTAGGAATTGCTAGCGATTAATCAAAAGATATAGCAGGCGACTTAAATGGTGAAATAAGATGATTGTTGTACGATCTCTGAGCTACAATGGGTGATACGTTTATGTACACTCTGAGCCTTTGCAGGCATCTCGGACTAACCAAGCCCATCCAAGGACTGGCCTGAATTTCTGGTCAACTGTACTCCCCCCCCCCCCCCCCCCCAAGTTTAGCCTGAGGCAGGGAGTGTGTGCCAGGTATGGAAACATGACTGCTCAGCTTATGCAAGTTTTTAGGTTTATACTTTAGTTGTTCTAATGAGACACCACTGTGATATCCTACCCCTGTCTCTACTGAGGTGCGTCTGTGTGATATTCTCACCTTGCCTCTAATGGAGAACCCCTGAGATGTTTTACCCTGTCTCTTGTGTGGAGCACCCCTACGATGTCCTCAGTTCTACAGTGGACTGCCATTATGTCGTCTACTCCCTGTATTTACTGTGGAGCATTATTCCTGGCTCTCCATCATCTAAAACAGGGGTTTGCAAACTCAATAACAGATACAATACCTTGAAAAAGTTTTCCTTCCCGTTGAAATTTTCCACATTTTGTTACAACCAGAAACGTAAATGTATTTTATTGGGATTTTATGATAGACCAACACAAAGTGGCAAATAATTGTGAAGTGGAAGGAAAATTATAAAACGGTTTTCAAAATAAATTTTTTACAAAGAAATATCTGAAAAGTGTGGCATACATTTGTATTCAGCCCCCCGGAGTCATTACTTTGTAGGACCCCCTTTCGCTACAATTACAGCTGCAAGTCTTTTTTGGGGATGTCTCTACCAGCTTTGCACATCTAGAGAGGGACATTTTTGCTCATTCTTCTTCGCAAAATAGCTCGAGAACATCTGTGAACAGCAATTTCCAAGTCTTGCCACATATTCTCTATTGGATTTAGGCCTGGACTGTGACGGCCCATTCTAACACATGAATATGCTTTGATTTCAACCATTCCATTGTAGCTCTGGCTGTATGTATAGAGTCGTTGTCCTGCTAGAAGGTGAACCTCCGCCACGGTCTCAAGTCTTTTGCAGACTCTTAACAGGTTTTCTTCTAAGATTGCCCTGAATTTGGCTCCATCCATCTTCCTATCAACTCTGACCAGCTTCCCTATTTCTGCTGAAGAAAAGCATCCCTACAACATGATGCTGCCACCACCATGTTTCACGGTGGGGATAGTATTAGTTTTCTGCCACACATAGCGTTTTGCTTTTAGGCCAAAAAGTTCAATTTTGGTCTCATCTGACCAGAGCACCTTCCTCCACATGTTTGCTGTGTCCCCCACATGGCTTCTTGTAAACTGCAAACGGGACTTCTTATGGCTTTCTTTCAACAATGGCTTTATTCTTGCCACTCTTCCATAAAGGCCAGATTTGTGGAGTGAACGACTAATAGTTGTCCTGTGGACAGATTCTCCCACCTGAGCTGCGGATCTCTGCAGCTCCTCCAGAGTTACTCTTGGCTGCTTCTCTGATGAATGCTCTCCTTGCCCGGCCTGTCAGTTTTAGGTGGACGGCCATGTCTTGGTAGGTTTGCAGTTGTGCTATACTCTTTCCATTTTCAGATGATGGATTGAACAGTGCTCCGTGAGATGTTCAAAGCTTGCGATAATTTTTTAATAACCCAACCCTGTTTTAAATCTATCCACAACTTTATCCCCGACCTGTCTGCTGTGTTCCTTGGCCTTCATGATGCTGTTTGTTCACTAATGTTCTCTAACAAACCTCTGAGGACTTCACAGAACAGCTGTATTTATGATGAGATTACATGACACACAGGGGGACTCTATTTACTAGCAAACACAAATGCTCCTGCGCTTGGGGATGGACTCGATGCAGGCTACAACCACATAAGGAATGTCCTGGAACATGCACACCTTGCTGCCCTCAAATGGACCGAGGAAATCCAAATATACTGAATGAGGAAAGAAAAAACAGAGGGCACACAGGCCTAGTGCATTACCATAAAAAATGTTTAATAAAAAATAAAGTATGTGTTGTACTCACAAACAACAATATAGTCAAGGCACATCATAAAGCACACCTGGGTCAACACCGCGCTGAGTAACAGTCCGCAATAGGGAGTATAGACATCCAAAAGACTGACGCGTTTCGAGGACTTGCCTCTTCCTCAGAGCCAGGCTTTATGATGTGCCTTGACTATATTGTCGTTTGTGAGTACAACACATACTTTATTTTTTATTAAACATTTTTTATGGTAATGCACTAGGCCTGTGCGCCCTCTGTTTTTTCTTTCCTCATTCGGACTCTATTTACTAATTAGACAACTTCTGAAGGCAGTTGGTTCCACTATATTTTAGTTAGGGGTATCAGAGTAAAAGGGGGTTGAATACAAATGCACGCTATACTTTTCAGATATTTATTTGTAAAAAATTTTGAAAACCATTTATCATTTTCCTTCCACTTCACAATTATGCGCCACTTTGTGTTGGTCTATCAGATCAAATCCCAATAAAATTAATTTTTACGTTTTTGGTTGTAACGTGACAAAATGTGGAAACTTTCAAAGGGTATGAATACTTTTTAAAGGCTCTGTACATATCAAGTTAATCATGAGTGACCCCCACTGTCCACCAGCTTCCATACCTCCTCGTTGCACCTCAGATTAGAGGGGCATTGCAGAGCCATGAAAAGCTAACCTGTTCAGCCATGCTGGTCTCTGCTATACTCCTCTCACATCCATCCCAGGTGCTTGTATGTTTTATTATAGAGATAGACCAGGTAGCTTTGTTTAGCCACTGCTGTGACGATCGTGGTGTCAGACCCCTGACCTTCTCTCCAAACTCATGACCAAGGAACTAGCAATCTAAAACCGCAATGTCACGTGTGTAACAATGCTGCACCCTGCACAACGATTTTCCATCTAATGGATCACCAATCAATGTACCGGCAGCCTGAATGCGATTGTTACTGGGTCAGGTTAATTGCGCAATTAACCCTTCACACTGCCACCACCTCCTTTTGTACAGAGGAGGAAACTCGCTATAACACTATGATGGTTGAGATAACCGTCTGTATAGCACGGTCACCACAGACCTGACAGCCCATTTTGTAGTCCCCCAGCAGGGGGTGTCTTAGTAATGTAAGCACTTCTTACAGGGAACATATTGGCGGCACTGGAGAGACTTATTAATGCAATAATTATGAGCAGCACCATAGTGGGGAGAATTCTAATGGGGGAGCTCACCAGGAGGATATTCCTGTGGCACTGCACTGACCACCAATGTAAAGAAAGCATTACTTGGGGGGGGGGGGGGGTTTGGGGTGGTCAAGCACACACATCCATGATTTATCTTATCCCCCTATCATCACTGACCATGGTTTCTTCCATCTCTTTAAAGCGAATTTCCAACTCTCTGTGGTTGCCAACCCCCTGCTCTACAGTGTCTTCAGTTTTAGCTGGACCTACACTTTCATGTTTGCTATGGCAGGTGTAATGAATTGATCACATGAAAAAAAGTTTTCATAATTTGGCCCAGCCCCTAGATGTGGATAGGTCGGTGAAAAGCCCTTACAATGTGGATAGGTCAGCGGAGACCTCTCTAAGGTGACAATGATGAATGGCATACCCTGTATTCCTGGATTCGCCGCTTTGAGTCTTCCAGCTGTTGCTGCAAGGAGCCGATGATCTCCCGATACTGCGCGTACCTTTCCTCCATTACTTCACGCTGGAGGTGAGAGTCCTACACAGAACACAGATTATCAGGTCAATACAGCTGCAGGGAAAAAGTAGTCCGATGTCATTCTGTATCACCCATTATATACAGACAGGTCCGTGACCTCTGCTTTATTTAGGCAAATCGGCTTCATTAAAGCATAGATGGCATTTAAAGAACTTGCTGAACCCAGGCAAATGGCTAAATACACAAATGAAGCACTCTACTTACTTTGAAGCGGTTTTACCTGCTAGAGACGGTGTATTCCTATCTATCCAGTCCTGAGATGAAAGTAGAACTATAGGCAAAATATTTTTAGTTTTTTTTTTAGATGGATTAGAACCAGTCAGGTTTGCCTCTCTATTTGACCTGTTTACCATCACCACCAAGAGGGAAATAAAATCACACATTTTCAGGTTGGACCCAGAACTGGAATAGAAGAGAAATCCTCCAAGAAGGATGCTAGTTCTACTTTATCACAGCCCTATCTGGCAGAGCAGGAGACCCGATTTTTCTCAGCTGCAGTTCACAAACACTTACAGGTCTTGTCCTTTCCCCAGCCTATGACTGGACAATGGAGGAGAAGCGATAAACTCCCTCTGTCGCACCGATTTCCTCCTCCAGCACCCTGAACCTTGCACAGCAGAACAACTGATTGACGCTTTTTGCTGCTCCTCCCACCCATAGTCTCAGCTTTACTGCACAGATAATGCAAGAGACTGATTAAGTGTACAATACTAACATTTTTTTTATTTTATTAAATGCTCAGATTACCCCACCAAAGAGCAGAATTTACTGGGCGAATATTCCCAGGCTATGAAACTGCGATGATGAATGTCTATATATTGACCTCCGGCTCTCGCACAGTGACTGCACGCCAAGCCACGATCTGCTTGTAGTCACAGTTAAATCTGTAGAAAGCGCCTTCGTTTCTGGCGATACACATACGGTAACCATGACGCCACACCTGTTTCCCATTTTCACCCCTCCACACACATACCAACATATGGGACAAACATCTCCCTATTGTGCCGATAAAACAAATCCTTATAGAGTGATATTTCAGCTATATAGAAGCAGGAATAAAACATATTGGGCCCATCGCTCTCCAGTCTAAAAAAAAACCCATACTAAAACCATCCAGCATCGCTGTCTCCTGACCAGTCTGACACAAATATGTAATCTGCCTATTCTGTGTGGACAGAAAACTCCTCTAAGGAGGTATCTAAACTCAATGCAAAGGGAACCTGTCTCAGAGCAAAATACCTGTCCTAGAAGGATATGCTGGGATGATGATCCTAGAGTTATGGCCCCCAGTCTTCCAGACAGTTGAACCTTCCCTGCCCAAAGACCAGGATGAAGGAGAGGCCTGTGTAGTCTTAGGTCTACAGACCAATACCTGGCCCACAAACCTACAACCTCATCACCAACCAAGGTTCTATATAGAGAGATGGAACCAGACTGGCACCCAATAGTGTCACATAGGATGGAGTCTTTTGGGAAGAGTAGTGCAGGTTCAGTGGCAGACCTGTCTGTGGCATAGAGGGCCTCCCTGCAGCCTTTGACATCACCAAGGGGCTGTGGTCTGATATTCAGCTTGTACAGGGATGGTCAGAGGCTGCAGATATGCTACAGATGGAGTTGTCAACTGGAGAAAGTCAGAGACCTGGCCCATGTGTCATGAGACTACTAGGGATCACTGCCATTACAGTCACTTGCCTTCAATATTCCCATTGCCACTAATGACTGCTGGGCTCTGAGGGCTGCACAATAAGAACCAAAGGGTTGGAGACTAGCCACATGGATAGGTCCCTGGTGCTCAAAGCTTAGCATGCTGCTCCCCAGAATTTCATCAGAGAGTGCAGTGGTTAATAGCACACCCACCCATACCTGCTCCATATGTTGGGTGTCCCACAGGCACCCAGCCTACAGCATGTTTTGCTTCAGAGAGCGGAGTAGGATGATCTGACCATCTCACCAGCCTGAAGGAAGGGGAGTGGTCATTTTTTTATCCAGTCTTTGGGGCACTTTTAGTACCGTATGCACACAGATTTATCAGGACACCAATGTCTGTGTCCTACAGGGGTAAAAGGTCAATCCTAAGGCACGACTAACACAGGCCATGATTGCACGGGTATGACAGCTCATTCATTTCAATGGGCTGCTGTGCCTGTGTCTTCTGAAGGGAAAGGCCTCATGCACACTGGGCATGTGCCAAGCTCTTCAGAATGTCTTTTCTCCTGCCAGGAGAAAAGCAGCTTAAAAAACACACCTACAGCTGTGTTTTGCAAATGTGCTTAGGTGCGTCAAGCATATGGGCGTATGTATGGGTTATTCATATTCATTTATTCTGGCCACTGAAATGAAAGAAAGCTCGAGCACTAAACATGTCTAGTACTTTGATGCATTGGACATTTTTTTTTATGCTCAAATGCTCCTCTCCTGAAAGCTTGTTTTTTTTTGGTGTGGGGGGCAGCCTCTAACCACTGCTCTTCTAATACGCCTGTAAATGCCTATGTGTGCATGGCCATATAGGCTAACATAGGTGTTTAGAGGTTAGGGTCAAAAGGTCCAATTCCCTTAAAAACCCTGCTTTTTTTTTTTTTTTTTTTAATACCCATTTTGCATGAGGTCAAAAGGTTCCTGCACCTTTTTAAATCGTGGTCATATGGTAATTGTATGGTGCTTGATGAAGAATATTATTGTTTATCGGAGGTACAACATGTACAGATAGAGCCAATGGGCTTCAGTGAAATCCCCCCCCCTTCAGGGCTGTTGGTACAATCTAATGGAGACTGATAGGTTTGGCAGTTGTACCTAAGTTTTATATGAAAGCTGATGGCTGCTTGTGAGATGCAGAGACAGAAAATCTCTGCCACCTAATATATATCAAGAACCATTCTAATGGTCCAGCACAGTCTCTAGCTCAAATGAAGAGTTAATGACACCCCCATGCATTTTCTTTAAAGCACCGTGTCTTGTGTGTGGCTGTGGGAATGCATGCGATTTACATGCATTCCTATACCCGCATGGATGTGAACCTTGTCTTTCCTTTTAATGAGAGAGCTGAGGGCTCTGTGAAATCTGAGCTCTTATCTGAAATCAGCTTTGTGCTTCCATAGATACTTCTTTAGTTTTGTAAGGATGCCAATACCAGGCAGCCCATCTCAGCAGCTGATTACAGACCTCAGTACATGGCTGGCCTGGGGGAAGCTAATAAGAGGACTATAAATCACGAGCAGCGCCCTCTGTAAGCTGAAGGCATTTAACCCATGCATGGGGAACCTCTTCAACTCTGAGCTATGAACTCTGCCAAACGATGGAAATACAGACGTGATTCATATGGTTTCCTGCAGAGCTTCCACAATGCCCTGATCACCCCATGGCATCTGAGGGTCCTGCTCTCTCCATGTCCCTCATTGTCTACGAGACCTGCAATGACCACAGCACAACACCAGAATACTAATCGTCTCCTACACTGTACACTATATCCAGGCACTGAGCAAACATTGGTGGATCTCTCACTGTACTAAGCTCTCTCCTCTGAAACAATTGTATGACTTGTAGGTTGAACATTTATGAAAAGCTGTATTAGTGCATTATCAGAGAAAGTGTTTACATATTTGTTTGCCGTTCTTCACTTAGAAGAACGATTCATTTTGCCTTTAGTATGTAAGTTAGCTGATTTTCTAAATTAAACACTCAGAATATTTGGTGTCTTAGCTGTCAGTAGTGAGTCACAGACACGGCATAGATACCCCAGGAATGATCTGGTGACATGCTGAGAAAGAGTGCCCCCTAAAGTCATTCCCTCACATACACTATATTGCCAAAAGTATTAGGCCGTCTGCCTTTACACACACATGAACTTTAATGGCATCCCAGTCTTAGTCTGTAGGGCTCAATATTTGAGTTGGCCCCACCCTTTGCAGCTATAACCGGTTCAACTCTTCTGGGAATGCTGTCCACAAGGTTTAGGAGGGTGTCTATGGGAAGGTTGGACCATTCTTCCAGAAGCACATTTGTCAGGTCAGGCACTGATGTCTGACGAGAAGTCCTGGCTCACAGTCTCTGCTCTAATTCATCCCAGAGGTGTTCTATGGGGTTGAGGTCAGGTTCTCTGCAGGCCAGTCAAGTTCCTCCACCCCAAACTCGCTCATCCATGTCTTGGGAAGGGGACATTCCCAAACTCTTCCCGCAAAGTTGGGAGCATGAAATTGTCCAAAATGTCTTGGTATGCGAACACCTTAAGAGTTCCCTTCATTGGAACTAGGGGTCCAAGCACAACCTCTGAAAAACAACCCCCCGCCATAATCCCCCCTCCATTAAACTTTATACTTGGCACAAAGCAGTTAGGCAAGTACAATTCTCCAAACCCAGAAACGTCCATCAGATTGTCAGACAGAGGAGTGTGATTGGTCACTCCAGAGTACACCTCTCCACTGCTCTAGAATCCAGTGGCGGCTTGCTTTACACCACGGCATCCGACGCTTTGCATTGCACTTGGTGATGTAAGGCTTTGATGAAGTTGCTCGGCCATGGAAACCCATTGCATGAAGCTCTCTACGCACTGTTGTTGTGCTCATCTGAAGGCTACACCAAGTTTGGAGGTCTTTAGCTATTGATTCTGCAGACAGTTGCCGACTTCTTCGCACTGTGCGCTTCAGCATGTGCTGATCCCGCTCTGTCATTTTATGTGGCCTACCACTTGGTGGCTGAGTTGCTGTTGTTCCCAGTTGCTTCCACTTTGTTATAATCCCACTAACAGTTGGCCGTGGAATATTTAGTAGCCAGGAAATGTCACAGATGCACTTATTGCACAGGTGGCAACCTATCATGGGACCACGCTTGGAGTCACTGAGCTCCTGAGAGCGACCCATTCTTTCACCAATGTTTGTAGAAGCAGTCTGCATGCCTAGGTGATGATTTTATACACCTGTGTCCATGGAGGGGATTGGAACACCTGAATCCAATGATTTGGAGGGGGGTACTTTTGGCAATATAGTGTATGTATGGCCAAGGCACAGGAGGACAGTAAACAGAACTGGATTTCATGGTATGTGTTATTTTAAGAAGTTACATTGGGTTTAGGTTATGGCGAGTTTGGATGAAACATTCTTATTGGTCTGTAGATTATCTTTTGCACTGCCAGCACCCCTCAGGAGTTCCCAGCATCTATTCTCTTTTCTGCACTTTACTGGCTCAGGCTGTTTGGCTTGTACAATGTAAAAACATGGTGTTTTTAGGCCTCCGAGAGGCCCGCTGCCAGCAACTTGCTAAAATCAATCCCACAGCCATGGAGGTTTGGGGTGTATGAAAGGCCAAAAGTCATATTTACCTGAATTTTCTATGTGGTAATTGAATTCCCTTGTAAGCTATGGGCCATTTCTGTACTTTCACTTTTTTTTGTAAAATAAAATGATCTAATAGATTTTTACCACATGAGAGACTTGACCCTGGCCTGGGAGCCATGAAAGGCAAAGTAGGCTATGGTAGACATTGTGTATGCTGAGCCTGGTATAATAAAAGTATGACTCCTGTGCTCCATGGGTATGATCCCCCGTCCTGCCCACATAGATCTCTGTATGTGTTAGCTTGTGTACTGGGTCTTTGGCCTCTCCCACAGCCATGGGCTCGGGGCTATTCAGCAGTGACCAGGCTGTTGTTTTCCTCCTGTATATTATGGAGATTCTTGTTCTCTGTACAATGATAATAAGCAAAGTCCTATAATGCGGCAGGTCTAATCCCAGTGAATAGAACAATAGCTTTCTCACAGCTGTGCGTTCCCATCAGCCTCCACAGGACCCGATTGTATCTGTAGGTCTGAGTGCTACTATAGCAGAGCACTGACACTGCAAGCTAAAGAATGGCTCGCATTCATGGCAGCCCCATTCAGATCATTTTCTCAAGGTCGTCCCATACTCTATTTCCCCCCTTTGTTCCCTCACACCGGAATACAAATGTCCTAGGGGCCCTATTCATTACAAATGAACATTGTGAGAATTGCTTGTGGTTTCTCAGCTCTCGGGGCGCAGAGATTAGAGGTAAGACCCCCACCACATTCCTGTGTCCCCCTTCTGACTGCTGGAAGGGAGGCGGCCTGTCCTGGGAACGCACTCTGTGCACATGCAGGTTATTGTCCTGTACGGTGTTGGAAAGAAGGCAGCAAACATAGCGCTTGTCTGCGTCACGGACTCTCAACGTCACATCTACTATTATAAATGCATTTCTCTGCAGGACGTGTAGTGATCAGGTGTCTCCCAAAAAACAGATTTGCATGGCCAGCTTTACTTTTTTACTTCCCGCCAGAGGTGTAACTAGAACCTTCAGGGGCCCGGTGAAAGAAACCATTGAAAGGCCCCACCCACTGACCCCAAGGCCCTTTACTCCCATCATGGGACACTTTATTATGGTCCTACAATAGGCCCCCTTTTTGCTGTCTTAGGGTTTCCCCACCGTGGTGAAACGCCAGGGCCCATTCGCAAGTGCAACCTTTGTGACTCTGGTAGTTCCGCCACTGGCGTCAGCTTTTTATTATTATTAAGCAGCATTTATATAGCACCAAAAATTTGTGCAACACTTCTCAACATGAGGGCAGACAGTACAGTTACAATCACAGGGCCCTGCTCATTAGAGCTTACAATCTATAGGGGAGGATAGATTTTTTTTATTTTTTACCATTTTATGCATTTATTTTTTAGTAAAATATTAGGGGCCTGGGGCAGAAGGACAGGGATAGGGAGGAGACATGTAGAGAAACCGATGCCCTCCATTTCCCTCTTGCTACCGCTGAATGTCTGAGGAGAAGTGGGTATTCAGTGGCTGCATGGAGGGATCGGTTCCTGGAGCTGTATGGTCCTCCTAGAGCATGGGACTAGTTCCCAATTGCGACCCTTGCAACCCCTGTACTTATGCCTCTGTCTGCAGAGCACTGCAGCATGCATATCTGCCAGCAGTAGAGATAATAGTAGAAATCTGTAATATTCCATCGCTGTGCAGTGTGCCTCTAGCTAACAATACTTCTCCCACAGCCTGCAATTATTTAAAGCCAAGCTCCAGCCTCACCTTCAGTCTTGGACAGTTGTACACAGACAGCAATAAACACCTGACAGAAGGTCCAATCCTTTCCTGCTTCATATAAAACTAAAAACAGTTTGTCTCTGCAATGTCAGGTAGTGATCATCTTAGGGCCCCAGTACTGTGCGTCTGTACTAGTCATTGTGCTCATGTGTGGCCAGGTTGTGATCATTATATGGTAGTTGTCACTGTGCACTCCTGTACTAGTCATGACAGAGCTGTCACTGATCAAGTACTGGTCATAGCAGAGGGCTGTCACTGTACTCATTGGGTGGTCAGGTAAGGAGCATTTTAGAGCCACAGTCACTGTGCATGGGCTTGTCATTGCATGGCCATTATAGGGCCATTGTCAGGTCTGGGATCTGGACCCAAAACCTCTGCTGCATACAGAAGTGACTCTCCTTGCTGAACCACCTGAGATGTTGGACTGCATCATGTGTGAACCCTTGGATAATCTGGTCTTGTACCTTGTTTCTGGTGAACCTTGAACTCCTTGCTCCACCTATGAACTTCCGATTTAATCCATGTCTCTACACTTCCAGTTTGCCAGATTATGGTGTTCTCTCCAGCTGATATCTTGCTCCATTGCATACCTGCAGCTGTCCTCATCTCCACTACCACTTCTGACCTTTAGCTTGTTCCTCGACTATGCTTCCACTTGATTCCAACCTACTATATCTGCTACTGGACCACGGTTTGCTTAGCCCTTGGTGGGGCGATCCAGAGGACCGTGACCTAGTACTAACACGCAGCAAAACCCATCATCACCATCAGGAGCTCTGGAAGATACCAGTTGGTACTTAGACCCCGCACCTCAGATGAACCTGTGTCATCCTCCAGGGTGACCTGCATGTGTACTTATGCAGCTGATCAGTGGGAGCCTCTCTACTCTACCTGACTGTGACAGCCACTGTCACTCTGCATTCCTGTACTAGTCATGGCAGATGACTGGTCTTTGTGTGGCCAGCTTGTGGTCATTACAGGGCTGTGATCACTGTGCTAGTCGTGGCAGAGGTCTGACCATAGAGCTGGACACAATTTCCAGTCTGTAGCTGGCAGGAGACATACAGCAAGGGTGGTAGATGTGGTTTGAGCTTTCCTTTCCACACTGTACCAGTACCCTGCATTATTACCTGTAAAAAATGTTCTACAGAAATTCTGCATGTTATCAGGAGCGCTCTTTAGGCAAAGTTCTGAGGGAAGGGAAAAGGGTCTCTGTGGTGTGCGTACACCAAGAATGGACATCGAACATTTACCTGTCAGCAGACCACCATGAGCCTCTGCTCACAATAACATCAGTTGTCACAATCTAACAGGTCAGCAGATGTGTTTTGAGTGAATTGCATGCACTCACGTTTAGATCCTTCATGTCATCCAGCAGATTGAGCTTCTCTGGAACAGACTCCAGGTGATCTAGAGCCATCCGTGTACTCTGAAATCACAAAGAGGCGAGTCAGTACAAAATGGATAGAAAAAACTGTCCCCCTTTGTTACTTACCTGAGATGTGGGTGTCTGCTCTGTGCATGAGATATGGCCCATGGCAGTCTGTTTAGGAACATTTAACCTTGTCTTTGTAGAAGTGCGCAATGTTCATATAAAATCACTTTGCGGTTTTCTCATTTTCCCAGAACAAGGGCCGTATGTGGACTTTCAGGCCCAAGGACGAGAAAAAATTGTCTAAAAGCCAACCACAACCACCGATACTATGTCATTATAACCCCTTAGAGCTGGACCTTTGAGACGATCTTAACACCAGGTGTTTCCTGATCATGTGATCACTGTGATTGACTGTCACTGTAATGATGTCATCAGGAATCCGTCTTATCGTCTCCCAAGCATTGTTGTGTGACTAGAAGTGGTCGGTGACAGTGCGGTCCCAGCACCAGGAGCGTGCAGATGAGTATGCTCCCAGTACAAAACACATACGCATATGTGTGGCAGCACAGCATGAGGCCCACCCCTGTACTGCACATATATACATGATGGGGAGGGATGAAACAAGCTGCTTGTCAGCACTGAAGTCTGCTAGTAGTTTGTTTAAAGAGACAGCACCCCCATTACTATCTGTAACTAACCTCACCAAAGTGGAGTTCTACATTCCTAAAGCTTCCATCCATCTCTGTAAAAACTTTTAAAGCAATGTTTTGTATGGAAAGGTTGCTGCACACATTTCTCTGCACTGAAGCCTTCAAAAGCCCCCAGGTCTTTCCCGATCACACAGCACATTAGGTTACACTAAGACTGCCTGTAAATGGAGATAAAGTGGTTGTAGACCCTCACATATACCCAGTGAGGTAAATGGCCTCAGGTGACGCACAGAGATGAAACAAATACTCCCACATAAGTTGTATCCGTTTATCTGTAGTCTTCTCTATATACATTCAAAGTGTTGACTTTATAAAGCTTGTGGAAGTGTTCAGAAAAAATGGGGAAGAGAGCAGATATTACAAACTTCAGAGCTCAGTAAGGAGAGCTCTGAGAACTGATTGGAGAGAAGAGACACACCCCCTCTACACAGCTCACAGGAACAGAGCTGATGCTGTCAATCACAGGCTGTGTGCTGGAGCTCCCTCCCCATCACCATTTTTCTTTTGGTGTCAGGAAAACTTGTCAGAAATGACTCATGCTGATAGAGGAACGAAGCAGCAGTGCTCTGGATTGAGACACGTACACACTATATGGGGATATGCTTTGTTCATATTTCATGTCTGAGGTTTACAACCACTTTAAAGTAGAACTCCAGGATAAATCTAACTAATCCCTAAAACTGTCCCTTCCCCCCTCTTAACACCTCTATTAACTAACCTGTGTAAGAAACACGTATATACCCACCTATTTTCAGGATATTCTGGTCATGTGATCTCTTGTCTGCCAGCGCCGAATGCAGGGGTAGGAGAGAGCGCTTAACAAGTTATACCAGGGAGTGGTGACTTCACTCATAGGGTTGCTATGGCCCATCCATTGTTGGCACTCCCTCCTCTCCCCTACAGCCACCACTAGCTGACACAGGGGAGCTGGATCATGTGACCAGAGCAGCCTGAAAATAGATATATCGATCGATCTATCTTTGTTACACAGGTTAGTCAGCATGGGGGGCAACTGACACTGACAGACCACAAATTTGTGGCTTCCCAACAGCTGGGCTTTGACACTGAACGGCCACATATTTGCGTACCATTTGTAAACAAACATGCGCTGAGAGCGAGCGCCCTGTGCGCTCCCAGCACCTGTCAGTGTCCCATGGAAAGGTCCCGATCTCTCCCTGCGATCGGGACCTTTCCGAATCATGTGACTGATGTGACAGCCAATCATGACGGTCACGTGACCCTAAACCCCAACCCCACCTCCCGGCGTTAGAAACCCCTTAAAGGCCCGGGAAGCCCTGGCGTGAAGGGGTTAAGGTCAGTTAGCTTTTGCCTGGAATTCTACTTTAAGGCTGATAGCAGGATATGGAACATTACTGTTCTGCTCCAAGGTGAGATGGGAGGGTTTCTATTCCTGGGACCCGCAATGAGTGACAGGAAACACCAGGCAGTGTTGATGTATTGCAGAGACTATGATGAAGACCATCTGCTCTGGCATTGCTCTATAATGCCAATTACGGCAGGTTTACAGTGCCGCATTTCACCCGAAATCCAATTTATCCCAATATGCTGCAATTCAGGTACAGCTTCTATGGCTCTACACTAATGTCTCCGGATAATGCAACGCCGGCTGAGGAGAAGAACCTACTAAAACGAAGGACACATTATACAAGGTGCTTTTATGTCCTTCACCATATGTAAAAACCCAAGGTGTGGGGAGTTCGCGGTCGCTGTTTTCACTGGGATAAACCTACACACTTTGTTGTAGTATATTTCCCGAAAGTGCCGCATGCCGCAGTTTATGTGCGTTGATTGCCATTCAACCCACTGTGGAAATGTCTTAGTGGTCAGCACTTCTGCCTTGCAGCACTGGGGTCCCCAGTTTGAATGCCAACCAGGACACTATCTCCATGGAATGTGCATATTCTCCCTGTGCTTCTGTGGGTTTCCGGGACTATCTGCTTGGAGTTTGCATATTCTCGCTATGCTTGTGTGGGTTTTCAGGACTATCTGCATGGAGTTTGCATATTCTCCCTATGCTTGTGTGGGTTTCTGTTGGGTATTCTGGTTTCCTCCCACACGCCAAGGATAACTGGCCCTAGAATGTGAAATAAGAACCTTAGATCGTAAGCTTCCTCTGGAAGGGACTGACATGTATGTGCACTATGTAAAGCACTGTGTAACTTGTCGGCGCTGTATAAATATCTGCAAAACCTACATTATCAGCACTCATGTATTGGACAGCTGGAGCCCAAAATGGTTAGCAGAGATATTTATTGGCTCCAACGTGTAATAAGGGCTTCTTGGGTCCCCCTGCTGGATGCTGATGGAAGCTGCAGTGGGTCTCTGTCCTGTACACCTGAGCTGGGCTGTTCTGCAGAGATCAGTGGAAAGCACCTGAGGAGCAGCAGCAGCAGCTCCTGCTCATGTCATTCCGCTGTGTTCAGCAGAACAGTGTATGTGCTATACATAGGGGCCCCATGTGCTGCCTTCTATCACACTCCTAAGACAGGTTTACTTCAAGGAATAATGTCCTGTTTATGCCTTTGGTGGACGGTTTTGGTGCATGCGATCTTAGTACGCCAGTCAGAGGTAAACAATTCCTTTCCACTAACCTCCATAGATTAGGACTGACCTGTTCCACCCTTGTATTTCAGGAATTTACATAAGACAGTGATGAGTTTTGGGGGTGTGATTTCTGCACACACCCTGACCCCGCAGGGACTTTTCATTTTACAGAGGGTTGTGTAATAGTGCAGATAAAGACAAGATTGACTTGTCCAATCTAGACTAAACTGGCATTCAGTGTTTTATCAATTCATTGCTTTTGGCAGGGCCTCCTCCAGAGGTCAGTCACTGCGCAGCCTGTGGCCCCTGATCTAGCTGCATGAGAAGGCGGCCTGCGCCTCCCACCTCACCAGACTGCGGCCTCCCATCAGTGAAATAATATGACAGCGCAGGCCGGCTCCAGACAGCCTCACCATCCACAAAAAGTACAATCCTCTTAGGAAACTGAGCCGAGATGGGAGATAAAGCACCCAATCAGAGAGCTGTCACTGCAGCGCACAGAGACTTTAATAATTCCCCACCGCTCGTGTCCTTCCTGTAGATCAGATTTTTGTCAAGCCGTTTGTTACCAGAGATACACAGTGCCAAAACAATTTAACACTTAATCTGTCAGCTGCTTTCTGTCTGCCAATAAACCCGCAACAAATTGGCGAAATAAAGAATGTTTTATTTAGGGGAAATAAAAGGATGGTTATTGCTTTATTCAGGTGCTGGCAACCCCAAGCACGCGAGGCTCTTTGTGCTGGCACCCTCTGCCGTTAGCTGTAATTGACAGCCCACTAGGCGGTCCGTTACACAGCCTGGCCCTCCCACCTCTCTGATGTCACTAAAGGCCAGCCAGGGACTGAGGACATTGGCCTGCTGTGCTGAAGAAGCCCGCCTCCATGTCTATACCAGTACCTGGAAGGTGCATGCATGGGGGCTGAGCTGAGGTTCAAAGTCCACACGTTGGGGCTGACCTGATGACTAACGTGCATGCATTGATCTGAGATCCAAAGTGAATGCATTGGGGGGCTGATCTGAGGTCCAAAGTGCATGCAGTGGGGGCTGATATGAGGTCCACAAATGTTACATTTTGGGCTGATCTGAGGTCTAAAGATATTGCATTGGGGGCTGATCTGAGGTCCAAAGTGAATGCACTGGGGCCTGATCTGAGGTCTGAAGTGAATGCATTGGGGGGGTCCAACGTTCATGCAGTAGGGGCTGATCTGAGGTCCAAAGTGCATGCAGTGGAGGCTGATCTGAGGTCCAAAGTGCGTGCAGTGGGGACTGATCTAAGGTCCGAAGTTCATGCAGTAGGGGCTGATCTGAGGTCCAAAGTGCATGCAGTCGGGGCTGATCTGAGGTCCAAAGTTCATACATTGGTGCTGATCTGAGATCCAAAAATATTACATTTGGGGCTGAGCTGAGGTCTAAAGATATTGCATTGGGGGGGCTGATCTGAGGTCTAAAGTGAATGCATTGGGGGGGCTAATCTGAGGCCTGAAGTGCATGCAGTGGGGGCTGATGTGAGGTCCAAAGTTCATGCAGCGGGGGCTGATCTGAGGTCCAATGTTCATGCAGCGGGGACTGATCTGAGGTCCAAAGTGAATGCAGTGGGGGCTGATATGAGATCCAAAAATGTTACATTTTGGGCTGATCTGAGGTCTAAAGATATTGCATTGGGGGCTGATCTGAGGTCCAAAGTAAATGCACTGGGGCCTGATCGGAGGTCTGAAGTGAATGCATTGGGGGATCCAAAGTTCATGCAGTAGGGACTGATCTGAGGTCCAAAGTTCATACATTGATGCTGATCTGAGGTCCAAAAATATTACATTTGGGGCTGAGCTGAGGTCTAAAGATATTGCATTGGGGGGGGGGCTGATCTGAGGTCTAAAGTGAATGCGTTTGGAGCTGATCTGAGGTCTGTACACACAAAACTTATCAGCCCCCACTGCATGCACTTCAAAGCACCGCCAGTACATCCATTTTTGCACCCTTTTGGAAAGTTAAACTGGTGAACGATTATAATAATATATATGATAATAATTTGCCTTTAGCAGTAAAACTGATTGCAAATATTAAAAACATAACTAAGACTGCCACACTGGTACTTATACTTGAAAACCATGAAAATTAACCACTTGTCTACCAGGGCACATTTTGATTTATTTTTTGCGAACGTTAAAAAAAAAAAATCTGAATTTTTTTGGTAGAAATTACTATAAGCCCCCAAAAAGTATATTTTTCTGAACGTAGAGACTTTGGAGAATAAAATGATGATAGTTGCAATTTTTTTTTAAGTTGCATGATATTTGCGTAGTTGTTGATCAAACACATATTTTCAGAAAAGATACACTAAAATGAATTTTAGTGCAAACACTATATTATACCCATTGTTTTGATAAAATATAAAAGATGGGATTGTGATGAGTAAATAGTTACTAAACGTGAAGTTATAAAATCTTGAACGCCCGTGCACCTAAAATTCTCCATAGGGGCTCTATTAAACCCTTTACAGGTCATCCGTTTAGAGGCAACTGTGAAGTATGGCCTAAAGCAAGCCATAGACGATTCAAACACTGAATGGACATTCTTGGTCATTGCTTTTTCCCATTATTAGTGTGCCAGCCGTGACACTCTATTTTCATGTCACAAATCAGAAGTGCCTGAGCCAACATGCTGGATTTTGTTTCGAAAAATGAAACAAACGATGGCACAATTGTTTTCATTACACGTGTTCGCCCTACACTGCTCTTTTTATATGGGGTTTGTGTGGAGGTGACGGGGGGGGGGGGCTTTACTCTTTGTGGAGACATTGGGGGTCTATTAGGTCCTCAATGTCTCCTCTGCCCTCCGATGCAGCTATTCCAGGACAGATTGTGCTGAAATAGCTGCATCCTTGGCTATACTACCCAAGGAATGACAGCGGTGACCCCGGCCGTGATGTAATATATGTTGTTTCTGGGGACATTAGCCACAGCAGGGACTTGGGAACGGATATTCACAAAGTTCCCCCTGCTTACTTTGAGGAAGCCATTTTCAGCAGGTACCACTGGTGGGTGGGGGGGGCCTTAAAAGTGACACGTGAAAACTTACCAGAAAGCTCTTTGCCAGCTAAGGAAGCTGCCATCTTGGCCTCTGTCTGATCTGCAACTGCCATTATGCGGCACATGCGATCAGTTATGACACCGGCCATTGGATGGTTTGGCAGTTGGGTTGAAGCCACAAGCCACTGTAACGGTTTTTGAAACTGTTACATCAAAGGGTTTAGTTCTGCTTTAAGGCTCCATTCACACTTGTGTGACCCTAAAGTTGCATCATTTCCAGTGTGACTCACACTAAGTCGCATCAAAGTAGTGCAGGAACTTTTTCAAAGTCGCATAGATCCAAACAGCTGCCATTAAAAACGATGGGCTGTGACTTGTCATGCAACTTTATGAGTCCAAAGTCACACAAGTGTGGATGGAGCCTAAAGCTGTTATTTTGTCTACCATGACATTTATAAAATGTACCTTGGTAAGAGAAGTGGTTACACCAATACTAAACCCAGAAGCAAACATTTAAAATACAGCTTACCAAGGTTTACATATGATGGCTACATTAGTTTCTTTTTTCCCCCCACTTTCTTCTATTGTTATCTGGTGATCCAGCCCGTAAGTCTGTTTTTCAACAGAACAAGTTCTCTTCCAGATTTATCAGTTACAGGGATGAGACAATCCACTGACAGGGGTACGTACAATGATAATCTTATTTATGTAAAACCTTTATAAGCAGTTACAGTAAGGATTTTCCTTCTTGGAATAAAGTGTTAGTGTATCTAAATCTGCTAGTACATCTAACAAATTAAAGCCAAACTCCAGCTAACACTCCCATCCCCCCAGACTGACAGTGCTGGTGTTCAGAGGTGCCCCTTCATCCAGAGTGGGGGCGCTCTACTACAGGAGGTGTGTTACTGGCTAAATCATTAGATGCAAACAAAGAGGGGAAAAACTTAAAAAAAAAAAATAAAAAAACTAATGTGGTCACCACATCTAAGGATTGGCAAGCTGCAATATAGTACATTTTGGTTTTGTGTTTGAAAAGGTTGCTGCCCCTGAGCTTTACTGATTATACAGGACAAATCCAGAGATGCCACAGTGGGGCAGATATTAAGTGCAGAGACTTCAGGGCAGATACAAGGAGCCACCAACCACATGACAATGTGCTACTGGCCGTATGGGAACTATCAGGGCACCACTCACTGCAGTGCAAATTACAATTCATGAGAAAATACTGGGCTAAATGCTGTAGGAGGATTGAAGAATTGTGCTGACGAGATTGTCTTGCTGCATTCTGAGCCGTGGGGTTTACATGCTTTAGGACTAAACCAGACAATAGGCTCAATTCACAAAGCTAAAACACGAGGATCAGGATATTTATTTTCAAATTAGTGTCAGATATTTTTAGCAATGTCCAATAAGACTTGAAAATGACAGTCACATGACTAAATGAAAGAGCCTGATCCTTGTGTTGGAGTGTAACCAAGGGTATACTTTACTTTTTGTCAGTGTAGGATAGAGTGGAGAGGAAATAGACCCCCCCCCCCCCTCCCCCATCAAGTCTTTATTACTGTCTGTTCCCCCATTAGGAAGATTCACACCCTACGTTTTTCCTGTTTAACATTATCACAGAAAGTGAAAAAATCCTTCATTTTGGGTTGTCATCAGAATAGGAAGAGAGGGGAAATGTTTCATTGGGAACACTTGTTCTGGTGACAACTAGGAATTCCCTCACTTTGCAGAGACTATATTACACTTTCTGTTTTGGCTATGGGGCAGCAAGTGACGGTCAATCTCCTCAATGGGACATAGAGCAGTGGAGGGTTCTACCCTTTGCCAGTTTTTTGATATTTAATTCTTGGGCCTAAATCCAGTCTTGTGTTGCTGAGCACATTATTCCCGTGCTGGTTTTATAGTTTGCAGAAAATAGTGTTTTCCAAATAAAAGGTTCAAAATTAAACTCTAAATGTTTTATTATAGCTGAGA
The DNA here is from genome assembly GCF_062004578.1 of Staurois parvus. NCBI lineage: Eukaryota > Metazoa > Chordata > Amphibia > Anura > Ranidae > Staurois > Staurois parvus. The sequence goes on from NW_028319126.1 coordinate 949,121, forward strand.
AAGAGCAAAATTATTTTGAAGTGAACCTGATTAGTCACAGGAACGGTCATCATAAGGACAGCATAGGGAGGGTTTCTTTACAGTAAGAGTATTGAAGATGTAGTTCAGTCGTATGGTTCACACCTCCATGCTGCGTTAAGGTAGCCTATTCATTTAAATGTACTCCAGAGCAGCAAAATCTGCACCTGAACCTTATCAGGTCTGCAATGAATGGTAGAATACTGCAGCACAGATGTGTTACCTTGATGGGTTTGGGCTGCTATTCAAAATGAAAGTCACTGCAATACAGTAACGCGTGTATAGTGCCATACCATGCTCGTCTCCAGGACTTCTCCAGAGCTTCCCCCATTGGGAACTCTCTACCCTAATTTATCAGACTATCGTCTACTCTGCTCACGTTTAGGCGATCTCTAAAAATCTCTTCAGGGAAGCCTATCCTGCCCTCAGCTAACAATGGAATCTTCTACTCCTCCTACCAGTCCATCCTCCACAGTTACTAACTTTTGTACCACTAGCCACTCCTTCTTAGATTGTAAGCTCCCAGGATCAGGGCCCTCCTAACCCTCTTGTATTGAACTGTATTGTCTCCCGTTATATTGTAAAGTGCTGAGCAAACTGTTGGTGCTATATAAATCCTGTATAATAATACCACAAATTCTCAAAGCACAATAGTAGGATCCCAGTTTTAAAAGAAAAGGTGAACACTGTACACCCTCTCCACCCCCCAGTCTCTGCTGTAATTACTGTTGGAAATGCTGAGCTGCCTATGCCCACGCAGCCCATGTAGCGGTCCGGAGGTTGGAAATCCCCCCTCCCCTCTTCTCCGTGCAGCAATTCCAAGACAGTTTTGAGTGGTCAGCGCCTGCACAGCGAATTTCTGTGGTCATTCCTGGAAGTCCTGCACAAAGGAGAGAAAAAAATAGCGGAGATTTCAAATCCCTGGAGAGGCTTCATGGACACTGATGGCTCAGTATCCCTGGAGGTAAGTACAGCAGGGATGGCAGGGGTTTAGGGTGTGCGATGTTAGTTCACTTTTTCATTTTGTTCTGGTGAACTAACTCTTTAAAAAGGACCCTTTACACCTGGCTGTTCCATTGCAGACTGTTAAGAATGGACAACAAAAGGAAAACTTCAAATTTACGCTCACGGGGGATGCTAGATCCCATCTGTACAGGAACTCCCCGCCTGTGCACAGATGTGTACAAATAGGTGCGAGGAAGAAGCCACAGAACAAGAACATCACAGGAGTGGAGTTGCTCTATAAAGGCTTAGTCCATCTTATGTATTACTTTTTCCAAAAATTAGTAAATGCGGCAAAACTGACCTTGTGCTCACTGTGCATTTAGTAATGGTTTGCATTGAAGGTAGCAGAGCTATGCACTGGTTCTCCCCAACCTCCGATCTGTACAGACCTGGGTGGTGCGGATCCGCAGCGGCACCACCCGCACAGATGTGAACCTAACCTTAGTGCACAGAGTACCATCCATTACTGCAAAGCAGGGCTGAAATATTTTCTCCCATATTTACAAATGCTAAAGAACAATATGGGAATTTTCGGCTGGCAGTTACTCAAGACTGGCCTTGTGGGTTCAAAAAGAACTTCCCTACCATCCCTTATTTCTCTTAGGTCTTCAACTGCATCATTCCCCGAACAAACTCACTGGATATATGATGTAATAATGATGCCTTAATGGACAATCACTTTGTATACATTGGGAATCTATCATATTTGGAGAAGTAGGCATTTTTGTGTATTAAGGAATGTGGTTGTTTTTGTTTAATATAATTTGTCGCCTTAAATAAGGAATTAAAACAAAACTTTATTCACCCCTCTGACACACAATTGGCTAGAGCTGCTCAGGGGGAGGAGCCAAAACTGTTGGCATTAAAAGATTCCCCATAGGTCGCCTTCCTTTACTCCAATGTACTTTGTATTGGACTCTATTGCTGACTATTCGCACGGTGGAGGCTCAGCGACTTGCTGCCTCCTCGCCAAGTAACACAATTATTGGTTGTATAGTCTGAGCCCAGAGAGAGGCAGGCCTGGTCGCTGGGACTACACAGCATTACATAATATAGAAATATTTCTCCGTCCAGTTATGTAATCCATACAGTGAGTAGCAGGCAGGCCCTGATGTGATCGTTACACCACAGAATGTAGATTTGGCCTGCGTTGTGTTTAACACACCAATCGGCACTTGTGTGAATAAACATTCTGGCTTCCTCCCAGCGCTGAGCGCACCAATAGATGAATGTTTTAGGTTGGTGAATTGCAGGGTATCGCTTACACATCCCGCTCTCGGCACAGCGGTGTAACGTTTCAGTCTTTACAGAAATGTTTTTCTTTTCACCCACTGACAAATCGAACGTTCTGCTTTGATACATTTTTCTGGCTCTACAGCAGACATTTTTTCACACATCAAATACTCCGGAGCCAAATAAAATCTTATTATTATAAATAGGACTCACCCTTTCCAGATCCACGATTCGGTCCTGCGAAAACAGAACGCAGAGATATTTACAAAGGGAAGATGTTCAGATTTTACCGATATGGAAATAGCAATAGATAGGTTCATGCATTGCCATCCTGACATGAAATGATGAAGGAACTCTATGCTCCACATCAGACTTAAGGGGGAATTCAAAATTATACTGTGGCTTTTCAAACAAAACTGCCCAAATCACAACTTTGTAATATACGGTCGATGAAAATAGTGTCCGTTCCACCGTATAGTATCAGCAATGCATGTTAAATGTGCCGATGGACATGCGTCGCATCTCTCTGCCAATAAATGGCTGGCTTTTGGGAAATTAATCTGTGCTGTAAAATAAGAAACAGGTTATACTTACCTTGCAAAACAATTGCACAGAGCAGCCCAATCCTCCTCTTCTTTGGTTCCCTGAAGGTGCTTCTGCTTCTTTCCCCCCTGCCGAGTGTCCCCATAGCAAATTGCTTGCTCTGGGGGCACTTGTGTCTGCTCGTTCCATTCACACACAGAGGGCAGCTCTGCCCCACCCGCCACTCTCTGCTCACTGGCTGGTTGTCACTGACAGCAGCAGGAACCAATAGCTGCATGCAGGAGGTTTTTTACTTTAAAGTGGACCAATCATTTGTAGGGGCATTTGTAGGAGTCTCCATCTCTCCGCCTTGTTATAGTAGCGTTTCCTTACCTTTCAGAGTTAACTGTGTGTACTGTTATTACATTGTTTTGCCTCCTTGTTGCCGAGCCACTGCTGGTAGGTTGACCTGAGCTGCTGAGTCACTGCCAAAACGGTGGAGAAAGGGGAACTAAGCAGTTGAGAGACAGTAAAAGTAAAAAGCTTTTTAGGATGAATTGCTCAACAGTGCCTGTAGCTACAGGGGTTATTTAGAGCTTGCTTTTCAGCAACTTTACTACTTGCTAGGAATGCACTATGGCAGTGATGGCGAACCTTTTTGAGCCCGAGTGCCCAAACTGCAACCCAAAACCAACTTATTTCTTTCAAAGTGCCAACACTGCAATGAAACCTGAATATCGAGCTTTTGGTTTAGAAAAAACAACTCGTACAGTAGTGCAAACTAATTAACAGTACAGGAATGACCAGAGACTGCGGACACAGCACAGGAGATGACCAGAGACTGCGGACACAGCACAGGAGATGACCAGAGACTGCGGACACAGCACAGGAGATGACCAGAGACTGCGGACACAGCACAGGAGATGACCAGAGACTGCGGACACAGCACAGGAGATGACCAGAGACTGCGGACACAGCACAGGAGATGACCAGAGACTGCGGACACAGCACAGGAGATGACCAGAGACTGCGGACACAGCACAGGAGATGACCAGAGACTGCGGACACAGCACAGGAGATGACCAGAGACTGCGGACACAGCACAGGAGATGACCAGAGACTGCGGACACAGCACAGGAGATGACCAGAGACTGCGGACACAGCACAGGAGATGACCAGAGACTGGGGACACAGCACAGGGATGACCAGAGACTGGGGACACAGCACAGGGATGACTGCTGACCTTTGGGGAGGGAGGGGGAGCGGGTACCTGAATTTGACAGGTACCCGCTCTTACTTCTGCAGAGTTTTTTTTTTTTATCTTACCTGTTCCTCGATCCAGCCGCGCGCTGTCTTCCCGGCTTCTGTAGTGTGGGCGCTTGTCGGACAGCCGGATGCCCAGTGCGCATGCGCGAGAAGCGCTGCGCTTTGTGATTGGTCCGGCGGCTTCTGGGATCTGTCATGTGTCCCAGGTACCGCCTTACCATTCACAAGGAGCACTGCTTCTTGTGCATGCGCACTTGGGACCCGGCTGTCACGCACACTACAGCCGGGAAGACAGCGCGCCGCTGGATTCTCCTGGCGTGCCCACAGATAAGGCTCGGCGTGCCGGCTGTGGCACGCGTGCCACGGGTTCGCCACCACTGCACTATGGTATCATTATAAAAGTCAATTGATTACTGGTGCACTTGAAAATTCAGAAGCGACAGTGAGCACTCAATACAGAGATGGTGGGAACCCCTTATAATGAGCTGAGCAGGTGTACAGAATCAGAAACTTGGCACCTGGTTGGTGAGAGCCCCTCCTAATCGGCACAGTAGATATTCAGACCTGGAAAATTATCATGCAGATCTTATCAATAGAGTTCCTTAGAGACATAAAAAAAAAAAATAGGTGGTTAAATGCTGAAATCTATTCAGCAGAGCAGAATACCGAAGTCTTTGTGGTCTCTGGTAATTTGGAATGTTTACATAATTGTATTTCTTCTGCTCGGAAGAGGATTCGGCACTTTCTTCCTCAGAGATCGGAGTGTCCCACAGACCATTTTCTGGGTTGTGGTGACCCCAGGGAGGGAATGAAGAAAATGAGAATTTAGGAGGTAAATTACAGGCAGAATGTTAGAATTTCTGAATGTTGTAGACTGCAGACATTAGAACCACTTTTATTACCACTGTCCTTCCTGTCCGTGTGTGAAGAGCGGAATGGGGGGCACAGCGACATTGCTCCACCATGTTGTGTCACCTCCTACATTATTATATGGGATTTATATAGCACCAGCAGTTTGCACTTTACAATATTAAAGGGAGATAGTACAGTTATAATACACCAAAACAAAATACAAGAGAGTGTTAGGAGGGCCCTGCTTACAATCTAATAGTCCTGCATGCTGATGCCTTTAACTCTTTGACGGCCGAACAGTCCATCCCACATAATTTTGTTAGGTGTATGTCAAAGGGTTAAAACTGTCTTAGGTAGGGCATTTTCAAAATGTAGTGGTCCTTTGTGCAACCCCCTTCCCATGTCCGGGCTCAATTTAATGAATATTCAAACAGTATACACAATAAGTAAATGTCAATAATACCAATAAGAGTTAACTCCCTGACTTTACAACTCAAAAATCAAAACGGTATGACAAAATGTGGTCAGAAACGAGCAGGCACAAGTGCCCCCAGAGCAAGCAACTTGTTATGGGGACACTCGGCAGCGGGGAGCGGGGAAGAACCAGGAACACCATCCGAGGACCAGACAATGGTTTTGCAAAGGAAGTATAACCTATTTGATATTAAAAGGTGATTCTAAAGGCATTGTTTTTTTTTTTTTTTATTGTATAGAAAATGCAATGTTGGGAAACCCCAAGAGATTTTAAAAGCCCACTGGTAACATCCCACTAGTCTCCAACTAAAAGTGAAATATTAAAATGATTAAAAAAAAAAACTCCATCACCTGTAGAAGCCACATCTCCTCGTCTCGTCTGCGTCCCTTTTCCAGAAAGTCTACAAACAGAAAAAAGTCAAAATTAGGTATTTCAACTAAACAATTTTGGAAAACAGACAAATCTTGCAACAGGTAAGGTGGAAGCTCAACCATAGAGCCAGGGGAAGGAGGAAGCACCTGGGCTGAATGGTAACTTGCTAAACACTTCATATTTTATGCTGGTGGTCTAGCCCTGCCCCCCTTATGGAAGTAATGTGATGTATGAGAAACATATTACAGTATCTGAAGCGTGCGTTTGGTGAATTCTGCTACATTGTTTTTATTATTGCCTGGCAGTATTAGGGTTGTTGGTTCAAATCCCAACCACAGCAGCACCTGCCTGGAGTTTGCATGTTCTCCCTGTGCCTGTGTGGGTTTCCTGACGCACTCTGGTTTCCTCCCACACTCCATCTAAAGACATGCTGGTAGGTTAATTGTCCCTAGTATGTGTATGTATGAATGTGAGTTAGGGACCTTAGATTGTACGCCCCTTGAGGCTGATGTCAATGTACATGTAAAGCGCTGCACAAATTGACGGCGCTATATACAGTAAGTAAATGAAATAAATATTCTTCCATAAAAATGACTCCACCCGTAAAGAAACTGAACGCCAGTCCAGTGTACAGCACCTGACTCCAAATCACAACATCTCAGATGTAATATGCAGTAGAGGTGGCTTTTCGACAGTGACAAAAGTTCTGGGATGGACAACAAGAGTCTTTGACTGACAAAAACCCGTTCAGCACAATGGGGTCAGATGGGGTAAGTGCCGATTGCCCTCTGCCTGTCAGACTGCAGAAAGACTTTTCTCTGGGTACACAGATCAGACCTCTACACAGCTTGGTTTTTTCGTTAAGCCCTTGCGCTGAATGATAGATCAGCCAATTCCCCATCCATGCTAAACAGCTGACTCTCCATGGCCCCCTATTATATTTAGGCAGCTACATTACCTGTGGCTGCCTGAATACAATGCCACTGCTGTACAGTGACTGCATCTTACTGGATGCAGTTCCTGTTTGGCGAAAGAATTTCCACTTGGCTCAGTTTATTTCTAGCCAATTCCCGCCCAGCCTATAGGCAAATGTCAGCTGGACGAGAGCTCTCTTGTTCTGGGTTGACATCATATGATGTTCTCCCCAGAACACCCCTCAGGCTCAGTCTGTTACCCATTGGACACAGCAGATGACAGCTCACTGTACATGTGATCGCTTTGACCAATCACAGCAGATCTCATAATTGTACACAATGGATAGCTTTCATTCAGGCCTTCCATTGTGTACTACATGATCACATGGTACAGACAGGGCCAATCACAGCACATCCAGCGTTGCCAACCTACTAAACTGAAATTCACTGATATGACACCCAAATTTTACTGGCACAGCCAAGTTTTTACTGGCATTTCCAAATGTTAATTACAGTTTTAAGTGCAAATTTCTATACTTAGGCTACAAACAAGTACAATATGCGATTAGCAATGTGATTTAAGATAGATATTAAAATAAGAAATGTTTTCGTTTTCTTATTTTATGTTCAATATAGTAAGTAGCTCAGGGACAGGACTCGGGGGCAGAAAATTAGAAAGGGCAGGTATACAAATGCATGACATTGACAGCACTGTACAGCAGCACAGATGATAACGACATGTCCCCTCCTGAGTCACAGTGACAGTCTCTCTCCAGCATCACAGCCATATTTTTTAACTGGCAACAGTTTCCTGTTACTGGCAAGAGAAAAGTGCATGTTTTTTTACAGGCTGCCAATAAACATAGGCTTGGTGTTGCCAACTGTCAGTATCTGTACCATGTGATTAGCTGTGGCCAATCACAGCTAATCACAACAAAAACACACTGAATGAATTGATTTCATTCAGTAAAAATGATTGCTTATAACAGTGAATTTCACTTATAAGCAATCAGTGTGTAAAAAAATGAAATCCCGATCACCTCCCCAGAGTAGTACAATGTTACTATGGTAACACTGTATTGCTCTGGTCACAGCATGTTTAAAAAAAAAAGTAAGAAGAAAAAAAAAATATATATATTTTTTTACAAATACTGTCAGTAGTCTTGATCATCGCCACACCAGTTATATGACGATGCTGTATGTAAAAAAAAAAAAAAATTGTGAAAAAAACTTAATTTCTTCAGTTTCCAAAAACAGTGACAAAATTACCACTTCAAGAAACTCACTATGCCTCTTACTAAACACCACAGGCTGCTTTCCAAAAAGGAGGGGTCATTTGGGGGGTATTTGTAAAGATCAGAAAATCAAAAATGTCAGGACTGTACAATCATAGTTGTGGACTGTATATCTTTCCTACAGACCAAATATTAAACAATGATTTGGGTTACTTTACCAAAGAAATGTAGAAGAATACATTTTGGCCTAAATTTATGAAGAAAGATTACTTATTTGCAAAACTTTAGTACAGAAATGAAAAATACATAGCAAACACTGGGGGGAAAAAAAAAACAAAACTGGTGATTAAATACCACCAAAAGAAAACTATTTGTGTGAATAAATTCCCTCTTAGATTGTAAGCTCTTATCCCTCTTGTATTGAACTGTATTGTTGCTGTATTGTCTCCCTTTATATTGTAAAGTGCTGAGCAAACTGTTGGCGCTATATAAATCCTGAATAATAATAATAATAATAAAACGTTAGCCTGGGTACAGTGTTGCATGAAAGTTGAAAATTGGCCTGGGCAGGAAGGGGGTAAACGTGCCCGGTACTGAAACAGTTAAAACTACTTTGAGCCATCTATGGGAGCCTCATATGTTTGAGCATAAAAATTCACTACACCATGCCCCCACCCCACCCATACTTTTTTTTAGAGTAAAAAATACCACCCCACACCCACCCTGACACAGAAGTTGTTGCAAGCCATCCAGTAAGTCATCTTGATGATGTCAGGCCACAGTTGAAGCCCTGTAGACCTTGTAAGTGGACATCCACTGTTGTAGATACGGGGAACAGTTGGACAGAGGCACAATTTGATTGCTCGAAGGCACTGATGTCTGGGACCCTAAACATGAATGGTTGACTGGCCAAGATTTGGAATCTATCCAATTGCTATTCCTCCTGAGATGGGACTGGAATGGTGGTATTGGCAGACACTTTAATGGCAAAACCAGTGAGAAGACACCGATTGTAAACAGACTTCCAGATCTGAGATTGGTGGTTTGTGTACCATTTAAGCAAGCTTTATTCTGACTATGTGGCCATTATTATACCGTCTGTATTTGACAACACAGAATGTTTCCGTACAGGAGCTCATTCCTTGTGTTGCGATATTATTAGTACGGTATGATTGTTCCTTCTTCAACAACACACGGTGTTATTGCACATTATGCTGCAGGCGACATGGCTGTAAATGACCACCAAGGGGAATTAAAAGATTTTTTTTTTCCTCTGCAGAATTTAAACTGTACAATAAATCTCTGGAAGGCCCCTTCGCTGTGTGACTTCCATCCAGGTCTAATCTGAGTCGGTGTGGGGACTTTCTGCCTCCGATTTATCTGCATTAAATTGGCTCCAGTAAAATGAGTTTGTGCAGCCTTTCCTGGGAGCGCAGCAAGCGGCCAGATATGGAAAGGAAATAATAAGCACACAAACTGCAAGCCTTGGCACAAGTGTCACGGCAAGATATGGAGCAGGCGAAGGTTTATCTGCGCGCGAGGAAGGCTTGGCACACACTTCCACATCACCTACCAACCGGCTGCTCTAGAGCTGCGTGCAGCCATCACAGCATTTTGCCTTCTGCAAAGGAATGTTCATTTGATTGCAGCCTTGTCGGACGGGCAGTGGCAGAGCCACTTGATGTAATTTACAGGACAAAACATTTCCAAGCATCAGGCCAAGAGAAATCACAAATCTGTTTCAATTCTGCCTCATGTCTGCAGACAATTTCCTATGAAAACCTGATTTTCCAATGCCAATGAAACACTAAATGAGCAAAACAGAGCTTATCTGCAGAGATTAACGTGACACAATCCTGAAGGTTAATTATCTGATAAGAAAGCAGAACAGAGTATCTGGACCACAGGAATCCCCATACTGCTTCACTTTGCCCCCATTTATCAACAAGCTGCCTTCACTGGGCCACAGCAACATATGTAAACCTTCACCGGCGAGCTGTCAATGTCTATGGCAGCTTTGAGGACATGTAGTAGCCAAGAGTCATATACATCTCAGTGGAAGAGTGGTGGCCAAGTGTCAAAGTATATGTGAGCCCTCACCTTGTAAAACAATCCAGTTTAAATTAGAAATGAAAGGCAAAACAGGTGTATAGATATAAAAACATCAATACCATTTTTCGCCTTTTTTTTTTTTTTTAAGTGATTACATTCCCTCTGTTCTTGCATAGGAAGCTTAGAGAGCTGGAGGAGGAGAAACAGCAGGACACCGTTCTCAGTGAATGGCTGTGCAGGGGTCGTGTCAGGACAAGTCTGATCATTGGAGAAGAGCAGGCAGCACAGCCAGAAAACTGACCATCCTGTGCTCTCATGTGGTCAGTTTTTAATTGGACAGCAGAGGGACTGGCAGGAACACCAGGGATTTCACACAAAAGAAGCAATACAAAGAGCAGCAGACGTCTTCATACAAGTACACGGTACAGCAGGCACATATCAGGAGTATGAAATTATAGGTTTAAATCTCTTTACAAACAGCTCAGATGTTGAGCAGTATCCATGTTTCATTATAGATGGTTAGAAGAGGTGTTTTGGCCAAGTTTAGGGATAGAGTAGTATAGGGAGTTCAGATGGTGAGTGGTGGCAGCATGTCATTGAAGGAAGCCCAAAGGAGGAGTGGTTGTCACATGTCATTATAGGGTGCCCTATGGAGTGGTGGTCGCATGTCATTATAGGGTGCCCTAAGGAGTGGTAGTCGCATGTCATTATAGGGTGCCCTATGGAGTGGTGGTCGCATGTCATTATAGGGTGCCCTAAGGAGTGGTGGTCGCATGTCATTATAGGGTGCCCCAAGGAGTGGTGGCCGCATGTCATTATAGGGTGCTCAGAAGAGGAGTGTTGGTCGCGTGTCATTATAGGGTGCTCAGAGGAGGAGCGGTGGCCGCATGTCATTATAGGGTGCTCAGAGGAGGAGTGGTGGCCGCATGTCATTATAGGGTGCTCTGAGGAGGAGTGGTGGCCGCATGTCATTATAGGGTGCTCTGAGGAGAAGTGGTGGCCGCATGTCATTATAGGGTGCTCTGAGGAGAAGTGGTGGCCGCATGTCATTATAGGGTGCTCTGAGGAGGAGTGGTGGCCGCATGTCATTATAGGGTGCTCTGAGGAGGAGTGGTGGCCGCATGTCATTATAGGGTGCTCTGAGGGGGAGCGGTGGGCACATGTCATTATAGGGTGCTCAGAAGAGGAGTGGTGGGCACATGTCATTATAGGGTGCTCTGAGGAGGAGCGGTGGCCGCATGTCATTATAAGTTGCTCAGAGGAGTGGGGATGAAGTGTCATTATAGACCGCTCCTATTATCACCACAGGAAACCTCCAATTTGATGGGGAGACCCAAGATGGAACCTCATGGAGAATAAAGACATTTTCTATATAAAGCTCACTGTATGCAACCAGAGACCACGTTATGTCATATCAATACACACTTTGCTACTAAATGCAGACTAGACAGTAATCAGTCACGTACGGTGAGGAGAGAAGTTGTGGTGTTGAATAAGACCTCCAAAAAAACACTCTCAGACACTTTCTGTTCACAAACTCATTACAATCTGATCCAGAATCTCACTATTCTCCACATTTCTACTCAATGGCTCCCACTCATGGAGGATCAGAGGAGTTGATGAGTGGGAGCCAATGAGGAGAGAGGAGTTGATGAGTGGGAGCCAATGAGGAGAAAGGTGGAAACTTACAGCTCTCTTTCTCCACACCTCCCAGAACTGTTTGCTGCATCTTATCTCTCTGTGTCTTTCCTTCTCTTCCCAAGGAACAGACAAATTCAGCTGTATGCAAGATGCAGCAATTCCACTAGAAATAGTAGAAAAACTTATAAGGCTTCATGTACACGAGCAGCTCCAAAACTCGAGTTTAGGAGCTTTTGGCATATATATTTTTTTTCCAAAGCTCCTAAACAAAACTCCATAAAAGTCTTTGTATCCATGTACACGTAGGCTTTTATCAGAGTTTAGGCGCTGCCACGTTTAGGTGAGGTAAAACCTCCCTCTCCTGAACGCAGAAGAATCGCATTTATGATAGGAAAGTTTTGACCGACAGAAACCGCGAAATGCTGCAAAATCGCGGTACTGCGGTTTTGCAGTGATTTGTGGTTTCTTGCGGTCAGGGTAGACTGGTGTACATGGAGCCTAAGAATTGTTATCGACTAATAACATCTGAGCTGCTGCAGAAGACAACAATGGGATTCAGCTAGAACTGGCCACTGTAGAAGTGAGACTGACAAGAGCATAACCAGCTAGACTTCTTATCAGCCCATTCCATGTCTCTGTAGAGCTCACAGAACCACAGTAAATATCAGAAACCAGACAGTGTAGATTGAATCTAGCTGGAAGCTGTATATCGCTGTGCTACAATTTAAATATACCTGTCATTAAAGAAATATGAAGGCTGTGCACATCTTCAGTGCTTCTGAGTCCGTGACCCTGAAAGCATGTAGCACATAAAAGCCTCAGTAAATTCAGATCTACTTTTTTGGGTCAGCGAATCAAAGTACTGAAGGCAAAGAGCACTCGGGCAACTAGCATTATCAGAGGTCATCATTGGCATCCTCCATATAACTTTCATGACCAGCATACTTAATGCCTGCATTCATATCCATGTCACCAGGGCAGAAACATTAAAGCTGACCTTTGCCCCCCCATCATCTACAGCTCTTTCCTCGGTCGCTATGCTCTGCAGTATAAATCTACCCTTTTTTTTTTTTCTTTAAACACTTTAGGTTTGGCTCTACCCACCCACCACCATTCTTGCGAAAAATGACATATCCCTGCTTCATCAGTCTCATGGGATTCCACATTACATATCCCAAGAGGCTGCAGGAGTAGGGAATAACAGTGGTCTTTAGGTGGAGCTGTGGTAGTCACCAGAGGCTGGCTACCTGAACCTGGAAGAGGCTGCTGGTTTCCAATGAAAGAAGAGGATCAAGATGGCGGAGCAGAACCCAGGCTGCTGCACCTGAATCTGCTGGGTAGGCGAGTATCTGACTCCAGTGACAGGTAAAGTGGAGCAAAACAAAAAATCAGGGGAGGGCCATGGAGGGATAGAAGTTCAAAGGAAACTTCCAAGGGAAATTCCTAACATTCTAATGAATGGACTTCACCAAATGAAAACCATATACACTGTTAGAAATGTGTTAGTCCGTGAAAACTTTGCATCTAGCTCCTTTTAACTTTCTCATCACTGCTGCTGAAAACAAACATCAATTTGACCCTACTAATGCTTAGAAAAAGGAACAAAGTTTCTTAGAACATTCTTTTCCTAAGAATTGCTGCATGCCATTTACTGTATATGAAGATGTGGACAAACCTATACAAATATGTTTTTCTGGTCACTTTGAGCAGTCACATGAGCACTCTTCTATCCCTACCCGAGGGTTGTGGTCACATCCTTATAACAATGCTCAGCACAAGGCACCGACATCACATCTCTGGAGCTCTCTAGTTACATGGGGACAAAAACAAGCACTCTCAGGCTGTAGGCAGGGATAACTGGTAGACTGACTTCCCTTGACAGTCCTTGCCTACAGCCCTGTGCAAAGACCCTAGAGAAGCCACTCTCAGTCTCCAGATAAGGGCAGGTTGGAAGGGGGGGGGGGCAGACTACTAAAATGTACAGGAAGCTGTATGCACATACGGCAGGGAGGCAGGGTTGATAACGAGAAACCAGGAAGTACCATGGTCTAATGTTGTCATCAGGGAGGAAGTAGAGTCTGATGGCAGGATCACCAAATAACTGGGAAATAAGAAAGTTATTAGTATAATGGGCGCATATGCATAGAAGCTACATCTGTAATAATGTAAAACCAAACTCCAGGAAAGCTCAAACTCCTCCCTTGCAATGGGGCTGCACCCACACTTCACGTGTGCTTTTTCCTTACCCAAGCTCCTGCAGGCTTCTCCATGCCACTAAACTGGTCCAGGCAGCCTCTGCTCCCCTACTCTTCGATGATCTAAGGTCCTCTAAAGCCATCAAGACTAGTGCAGGGGCTATGAACTCTGCACTGGGCATGACAACGGCAAGGAACTATCCACTGCCGGAGCACAGGGGAGCACCATCTACTGGGAGCTGAGGAAAAACAAGCATTTAACCCTTGCAGTACAGGTACAACCCCACTACATGGAAGGGCTTGTCAGTTTACAGGGTGTAGGCTCAACATGGGTTTACTAAGACTTTAAGCAAAGACAAGATATACAAGCTCAGCAACAACAGATTCTGCTGATCTTCAGCACCGTGTGCAATGAAAGGTGACAATCTCTGTACAGATATTTACATCCATTTCATGGATGCCTTTCCTGATCATAGACACTGCAGAAAATAAATACAAATATAAATAATAACTACGTAAAGCTGGACACCAAGTTGGACAGAAGACTGAAGATGACACAATAGTCTCTGTAATCCGCTTTCCTCCGAATGGAGGACTGTTAACGCTGTGAGATTAATGGTGCAGAAAAGATAAACCCAGGAATCAATTTTCCTCTGTCTACATTTAGCGTGTGCATCCACAGGACAGCCGCATACAGAAATACCGCACACCTCTGGAGCCTCGCAGCCTCCCACACAGGAAAGCTATGAAAATAAGCAGAACGTATCCCGATAATACAGATCCTCATTCCATGCTGTGTAAAATGAAATCAAAGTCACTCGCTTGTGCGAAGTACAACACACACCTGATTGTTTACTGGCCTCAGCATTTCAATCTGTTAATAAAAGCCTTTACTCCATTTAAGAGCGCAAAACACAGAATAAGTCTCTGAAATTAAAGAACCACTCCTCCCAAATTTCAGTTTTGCGTGGTTAACAACTTCTTACATGTCTCAGAGCCTTCCTTGGAGATATCTTCTCAACAAAATGTATGGAAATATCTAATAATATATCATCTTATTGTCTAACCCATAATAGACCGTCAACAAATAAAGAGTCACAATTTGTGAGAATTAAAACGGAACTTTACTGCATCTGAGCACCAAAAATGCAGTTTAATTAATTTTTAATATTTAAAGTTAACTCTCCCATCCATTCATGTCTCCGTACTTAATTTTGCTGAGAAATAACAATGAAAAACACCTCCCTAAAATTTCTGGCTGTGGCCATCTTGGTTAAGGGCAGATGATTCACGTAGCAATTACTTTATGGAATTCATCTACCCTTAGTTCAGGCATGCAGACAGGAAGGTGTGCTTAGCCAAGAAAACCCCGCCTCCCCTCCTAAAGACTCCTAAAATGTATCACATTTGTTTGCTATGGAAACCAGGAAGCAACTGCAGAAATGTAAAAAAACAAAACAAAAAAAAAACATTTAAACCAAGTAAAGATGATATACTTTCCTATCCATTTAGCAATGCTAGAAACATAAAGATGGAAATAGTCAGTGTTGATTGAGAGGGTGAAGTGCCGCTTTAAGTACATTAGTTTTCAGAGCTTTGAACCCAGAGCCAGATATCTGGACACATAATCATGTGTGCATTTCACTGTAACCATCCATGTCCCCCAACACTTCCCTTCACTTTCACAATAAACCCCATTCTATCCTCCCACCTCATTACCCATCATCCCCCTAACACTGTAATCTGAGCCCAATGTCCTCTAAAAATTAATGCTAAACTTTCAAAGAAACCATTACATGAACTGTCCATGCCAATATTAACCTTACCCACTACACTCCGCGCCGGGTCTGACACCTAAGGCTCCTGCTCTGGGGAGCGTGGCACCTTCATTATGGAACGGTCACCATTACGGGAGCAGCAGAGACAAATCTCACCAATGGAATCTCCAAAGGATGCAACAAGTTGTTGGGCAATTCAAACACTGTTGCTCTTCCACAGTAGATATATCTGAATATTTTCAATTCTGTATTTGGGGCTCACCAACCACTTTGATGGCAAAAACAAAGGCTGATGGAAGATGCTAGGAACATTATTGGTAATACTGTGCAGCATGTTACCAGGACAGGTATCATCTGAAGATATCACAGTCATTGTTCTACTGATTGAACATTAGTTGGAGTTAACCGACTCCAAATAGTCACAGAAATATGGTTGGTTTTTACATAATTTTGTTCATTACCTTCTCTACAAATTCAAGTCAATAAAGTCAAGATTTAAAACTTTCATCCATAGAGTCTGATAACATCACCTTCGTTGTACAGATGATCGGCCTATAAAGGCAATGAATATTTAAACGTGGGCCGAGGCATTCTCAAAAGGCTTCATTATGAGTTATTGTAATGACCCATCCAAATGTTTTTCTCAGGCCAGCATTGGGAAGGAGCTCTGTCAAGGGTTGTGAGTTGGAGACCGTCCCTCTGTCTGGGAATCCGACTTCTTTTTCCCACATGTGACCGGCTCTGATATTATTCTCACACAGCTCGATTCTGTTGGCAGCCAAGGGAATGTAAATCCTGTCTTAGCTGCTGAGGCCCCTTCAGATGGAGGAAGCAGCAACTTCAAGGGGAACGCTGAAAATCTTTTGGATTAACCGCGGGAAAGTTTATACAGGTGGTGAGAGTAGCAGGAAATTAAAGCAAAGCGTAGCTTCTGTTTGGTTTTACATCTCTGCCAGCGCTCACCTCCCTGCACAGCCCCCAAACTTCTCACTAAAAGAATCCAAATGGTGTATTGTCAGCACAATATCTGCCCACTGAGGCTGCTGGGATGGAATTATTGTGTTTGGGTTGGAAAGGTCAGTTTTTGTGGGGCCATTATTTATTGCCCTTGCAACCATTAAATTGCCCTTTGTACACTGTGATTTATTTTGTGCAACATCGGGGCTGTGCGTCTTGGTGGGCACACTACCTGAATGCCAAGTGGAGGGGCCATTACGAGGCAGCTAGCAGGAGAGGCTCTTGCTTGCTATCCTCCTGGTGCAAACTTTAATGGGTCGGATAATATAAACTGCCTGACCAACATGTTTTGTCCATGGCAAATGCCAATCCATTGAGAATCAGGTGCCATCGCTCATCTTTCTATTGTCCTCATTTAACCTTCGTGAAGTGCACACGGTGATCTGGTTGAGCATTTGTTCCACTGATCCCAAAGCAGGCCGCAGTGGCTGGAAGGTGACCCCAGCTTTAATCCTGTGTCCCAAACCTCGGTCAAATCTACCTTTTGTATGGAAAGAACAACGCTAGAAGGCAGAACACAACACAACAAGCAAAACACAGCTGTTATTACTGGAGGAAGCAAGATCTGATCAGAGGAAAAGGCTTTTTCAGGTCACCCTGACTGAGCGAGTCAAGTCCAAGATTAGCAAACTGAGCGACTATAAAGAAGCACATGAGAATTTGTAAAAGGAAAAAAAAAAATGTTAGCAAGAGATTCATCTCTTCAGCACACATAGTTTTTGTTTTATGTATCTGACACAAAGCAGACCTTGCTCATATGACCCGGAGTCCTGTGCACTGTTTCCAACACCCAGAAATAACAGCACATTGCTGCCAAGAGAGACTGACTGCCACAATATGGCGACATCCATCCATCCATACTCACTGATGTCCACTACAGCCCATACATTTAACCTCTTCATGGTAAAATACAGAGTGCACAACCACCCCCACGCTGGTACAAAAGACTATGGCAGTCGGGCTTCCCCTAAATGGGAGACGTTATGGCAGGCAGCCAGGGAAGAGACTGATATGGTGACTCATCAACTCCGTAGAAACGCGGGGTCAGGAACTTGTAAAGCAGCACATGTAAGTGTGTCTGTAGCCGTCAAAACTTAAACTCGAGTCACACTGACCGCTGCCGGCTTTTCAGGAGGTCTATTTATAGCTCCTCTTCCCAGAACACAATAAGGAGAACAAAGTGTTTGAGCCATTTTCTGCTCACAAAATGTGCAGCTAGGAGACCGAAGAGAAAATAGCAGGTTTATTGGCTCCCTGACCTTGTCTAGACTGGAAGCCATCGCAACCTCCTCAGGTCAAGTATATAACAAATGCTGAAATAAAATCAAGGCATTAAATTGTTCCATCAGCAGAATGTCTGCCATAATGCTTTAAATCTGTTCAGGCCACATGCAACACCACCAATAATGCTCCATGTGTCTTACCAGTCACTGTTCGTGACCCTCAGCACATTTGGTGACTGTTTAGGTTATACCATACTCCTCCTTTTAAATGCTTTGCGGTCATATGACAGCAAATAAAAATGAGGTAATGAGAAGCCCGCAATTGAAAGGTGGGGGTATGGTACTGCCTGAACTGCTACTTTAACATGGGTAAAAAAAAGCGGTTAGCACTTCCACCTAGCAGCACTAGGGTCATCGGTTTGAATCCCACCCATAAAACTATCTGCCTGGAGTTTGTATGTTCTCCTTGTGCCTGCGTGGGTTTCCTCTGGGTACTCCCACACTAATTTCCTCCCACACTGCAAAGACATGCTGGCTCCTGTCCAAGTTGGACCTTGTATGTGTATGAATGTCAGTTAGGAGCCTTAAGCTGGCCATAGATGGATCGAATCTTGGCTGGTTCAGCAGGGACCGGCTGAGATTCGATCCATCCATGGGCAGGTTGATTGTACCCAAGTCGATCCATCTACTGACTTGGGTACAACCAGCATGTCGGATTTTTAGCATGCGATTATTGCCAGTGGTGTGTTTTCCAGGCAGGGAAGGCTCCCCTTACAACCCCCCCCCTCCCCACTGGGAGAACACAATAGGAGAGATTCTCCCACCAACAATATGTTGATGGAGAAATCAAGCGAATTACTCTCCTCCAGCCCATGATTGTGCTATTGTGAGAAAGAAAAGCACAATCTATGGCCTGCCTTAAATTGGTAAGCTCCTTGGGGGCAGGGACTGATGTGAATTATGGGGGGCAGGGACTGATGAGAATGTAGGGGGCAGGGACTGATGTGAATGTACAACATATACTGTATGTAAAGCGCTGTGCAAAATTGTTGGCGACATACAAGTACCTGTAATAAAACACAAAATACTGTGTAAAAATATGTATGAAGCTGTTCTTTATTCTGCATACCACACAAATCTAGGTGTAATCTAGGTGTACACACATCATCAACTGCCAATTTTAAACAAGAGGATGAACAGAAGCAAACCTTAAAGTAGTTCTAAAGTCAAACAGTTTTTTGTTTGTACCTTATTGAATTCTCTGCATGAAGGTAAAAAAAAAACCTCTCCACACCTTCCCCTCCAGAACACTTACCTGGCTTCTCTCACCAATCCTATGGTCTCCTGACTGCAGCACGGCTCCTACACTTCCTTGTTCTTAGAGGAGACACAGGTAGCAAGGGGTACCATAGGCTCCTGCTGCTGACAGATAAATCCTGTGAGGAGGGGGCTGGGGGCATGGTTGAGCAGTCCTATATGTGACTATGGATCTCTCCTCAGCTGATACTTCAGGCTAAAGCTGGCCATACATTTGGCAACTTGACAGACCAGGCAAACGTTTGATTACTTTTTTTTTTGTGAAATCTGTAAAGCAATCAAAAACAAAATACGTGGTTTCTGTTGACTGTAAGGAAATGGGACTGAAATCGCCTTGATCAAACTTGGCAAAAAAATTAGATCACCTTCAACAAAACTGAGAGGTTTTCTCACATTTTCAACATTATCTTTCAATATACTGTATTGAAGGTTTCAATTTATTGCCCAGTTTCAACTTCACAAATGACCAAATGTTGGCGGACAGTTGAGGCTGTGGGTGGTGCATTGCTTAATTTCTGACAAATACTTGTGATCACACGTGCAATCCTCGGTGCAATTCTCCCACAGGTATGGCCAGCTTTAAGTCTTCCTTTGTCTGAAGTGGTTGCTGGCTAGTCAGCTCCAGCAGGAAATATGCAGTGAACACAGGGTCTGTGTTACAGGCTCATCTCTGTGCTACTGTGCAGTCCGGTACAAAGCCTGCGGCTCTGTGTGAATTTTTACAGCATCAACTAGGTCTTGTGGGGCCCATAGAAATAAACGAAAATGCAGTAATATACACACACGGTGTCTTTTATCACATTTCTACACAATACATCGTTCCACCAGAGAGATTTATTTCTCCAGGAAAGAACATATAAACATTATACAGTAAAAACACATTGATGGCCAAAAAATATAAAATGCCCCAATGTGCTAAAGAGCAGAACTGCTTCATATTTCCAAAGCAATGGCAAACTACAGCCTGATTCAGTGATGGTACAAGGAGCACCGACGTGCAGTAACTCAGAGCAACCAATCAAAATGATCTTTTCAACTAGGGTTGATGTGATCAAACATTTAATTGCCACAAAAGCAGCCTACTGTAATGTACACTTCCCTCTACACTGTAAATCATCTTATTTACATGCCGAGGGGCTGTTCTTCTAGGCTGCTTTTTGGTGCTGCAGATCTTAGACTCCAGTGTGGAGATTGTATCTCCACCCTACTTCCTCTCTAGGCCATTTACAAAATACACAGCCTCAGGTTCCATTCTATGAATGGTCAAGAAGAGAGGGAGGTGAAGACACAACTGCAGCACTGGGGTCTAGGAAACCTGCAGTTGTACTTTCCTGGCATATCAATATGATGATTTTCCGGGTGCAGAAGAAAGAGTACACTACGACAAAGGCTTTTGAGGCAATGGGGTGTTCAATTCATTTAACCCTGGTAAGCGTACTGTGCCCAGAGCTGGACTTAAAAAAAACTGGAAATATCCAATCTCTTTGGGGACCCCTGGCCATATCAGTCAGGTGTGAATCCACCATACTTCCCTCGTTGGTGAGAATTTCCAGCATTTTGGCCAAGGGGGTGACAATGTAGGATCAGGTGATGCTTTCTTTAGCAATCCTGTTGCTGATGAAATGCTTAGTGTGACATGGGCCTTAAGACAGCTGCCAGAGTTTCTCATCCAATGCTGGAGATTGACACCGATACAATTCTAGGTATGGTACAAAGCAGAGTGTCATTTGTAGTGTCCTTTAGAACTTGTCACTTCAGTTGTTGGCCATCAGTGGCCTCCTGCTCCCAAATGAAACGCCTTGACTGTAAAAGGTAGCAGCTGTTCTGACAGGCTAACTTTTGAAGTCAGGCCAGTCCCCCAAGTACTTTCAAAACAGCAAGTTAGAAGCCCTAGTATTTGCTTTAGTGGACTTGGGAGGTGGCAACCAGTCAATGTTTACTAGATTTCTGTTTGT
This sequence comes from Staurois parvus, assembly GCF_062004578.1. Taxonomy (NCBI): domain Eukaryota; kingdom Metazoa; phylum Chordata; class Amphibia; order Anura; family Ranidae; genus Staurois; species Staurois parvus. The sequence goes on from NW_028319126.1 coordinate 970,191, forward strand.
CTTGGAAATTTCCTAAAATTATCAAAAGCAAAAGATTACATACAATGTGGCAACAAAGTCTGACCAACTTAAGCTGGTGGTGTCCCTGGACCTTTACAGCTCCCTGAACATAATTCACTTAACTTGGTGGAGTCCCCAGACCTCTACTACCACCAGAAACTAATTACCCAATTCATCCAACTTGGTGGTGTCCCTGGACCTCTACAGCCCCCAAAACATATTAACCTAAGTTGGTGGTGTCCCTGGACCTCTACAGCTCCCAGAACCTAATTCACCTAACTTGGTGGAATCCCCAGACCTCTACTACCACCAGAAGCTAGTTACCCAATTCATCCAACTTGGTGGTGTCCCTGGACCTTCACAGCTCCCAGAACCCATTATATCCAACTTGGTGGTGTCCCTGGACCTCTACAATCTGACCCTGCTCCCCCCCCTGTCTTCTGGGACATGTTAGAGGTCCCAGAAGACTGCAGGACCATTCACAATGTGCAGCGGGCACCCTGCTGTGAAGTCACAAGCTTTCACAATCAAGATGCCCGCAGTCAAGATGCCACCGCCAGGGACCGAAGACCGGTGGAACAAAGGGCTTGGGTGAGCACAGATACTGGTATAGGTGAGTAAATGTCTATTAAAAGTCAGGAGCTACAGTTTTTGTAGCTGCTTATTTTTAAAAAATTAAACTGGTGATCCTCTTTAACTACCTAATTCACCCAACTTGGTAGTATCCCTAAACCTCTGCTCCCAGAACCTAATTCACCCAACTTGGTAGTATCCTTGAACTTCTACTGCTGCCAGAACCCAATTACCTAATTCACCCAACTTGGTTGTGTCTCTGGACCTTTACAGTCCCAGAACCAAATTCACCCTACGTGGCATCCCTGGATCTCTACTGCCTCCAGAACCAAATAATTGTATGAAAATAAAAACAGTTTCCCATGGCAAGTTCACTGGACTGAGTCTGTAACTGTTTAGCTGTAGAACAACTTTTGGGGAAATTCCCCCATAAATGTGCGGTGCCAGTGATGTGAAATAACAAGCTGGTATGTCTGAAATGCATTTACAACTTAATAAAGAACATGACAGTACAGCACTTACTGCATAACGACAAAACACAAGAAACTCAAACAAGAATGGAGATCACTGCGGCTGAAAGAAGAACAAACCGCTGAGGGAAAACCGTTCAGATAATCGTGTATTGACGTTTCATTCCTGATGTTATGAAACATTTTCTGGATTTTCAGTTTTCTATCGCCCTGCGGATAAACCATCACGTGTTCAGTCAATATTTAGTTTTTCGGTTACAGGCACAGTGGCCCTTTGTAACCCTTTCTTTATCACAGGAAAATGTTGTGAGATATTTACGTAGCTTTAAATTACAGACATTTTACCGGATTGTAGAACCTCACAGTATTTACTTTGTAAAGACTAGTTTGTCTACAAGCTGCCTTTTTAAAATCATGTAATACGTTTATTAGCTTCAGGATGCAGACAAAAGGAAATGTTAACATATTCAGTGCCTATTTTACACTACTGCAGTGCTTTGAGCTAAAACCGTCCATTGAAAATAATTGACTACCATTGCACCAAAATATTGTGAAAATGAGACGTGTCAGAAAATGTGCAACACAGAGGACACTATAGTGCATTACAGCATGCTGCAGTGTATGTGCGTTGCCTTAGTGTGTTGAGGTGGCAATCAAAATGAATAGAGTAGCAATGCATGCAACGTTCCTTGCCACAATACCTCAGGTAAAGATGTGAATAGGTTCTTTCAACAGTAGTCACATTTGGGATGATAACAGCAGTACCCACCACTATCAATGTGTGTCATCATTCTTCTACCTCCAAATTAGTTGAGCCAAGTTTGGCCTCCAGCCCCAGTGTACAGCCTCCAGAAGTCTATGGGCCACTAGTGTGCAGGAATGGCCAGGATCCTGAAGACTTATGGTGCTGGATGTGAACAAACAGTGTAACTGCATCCATCAGAACAAAGCAAGTATGCATCTGTGAGGGGGGAGAGAGGATTAGATAAGGTCAGGGGAAAGGGGTAAACAGGATATCTGTACAAGGTCTGACAATTTAATTCCTGGAATAGCTGTGGTTTTATGGTGGTGAGTTGCACAGCCATTCGCACTCTAGCGTGATCGAAAAGGTGGTGGGGTTGGTATGCTCCTGTCACCGTAGAGCACCTTCCAAGTCCTCCCAAACCCTCCCTCTCTATCCTTCTCCTCCTTTGAGGCCCACTGCATCCGACTATTCTCTCCTATCCCCCTGAGGATTGCAGTAATCTATCGGCCTCCTGGACCCGAGCTGCCCACCATCATCCTTGGAGACTTCGACATCCCTATCAACATCAATAACCCGGCTACATCCCAAATCCTCCACTTAACCTCTTCTTTTGCACTCGCACAGTGCATACAGTCCACCACCCACTCCGATGGGAACACCCCGGACCTTGTTTTCTCTCATCTCTGCACCCCCCACAACCTCACAAACACCCCCTTTCCCCTCTCTGACCATAACCTCATCACCTTCTCCGTCTCCTCATCCTCTAACACCTACCCCTCGAAATGTCAAATCATCACCAGCCGAAACCACCGCAACCTGAACCCTGCCCCCTTCCACTCTGTAGCTGATCTACTTTGCGACAGTATCCTTCCCCTGTCCTGCCCTGACCTGGCCACTACTGTTTATAACAGCTTGCTGTCATCCGCTCTTGACTCCTTAGCACCCCTAACCACACGAAGCATTAGACCCCGACCGCTTCAACCCTGGCAGAATGAGCATACCAAAAATCTCAAGCGACGCAGTTGTGCGCTGGAGCAACTATGGCGCAAAACCAGATCCCAACAAGCGTTCACCTGATATAAATCCACCTTCCTCACCTACACTTCCTCCCTCCACACTGCCAAGCAAGCCTACTTTGCAACCCTCATCAATACCCTCTCCTCCAGTCCTCGCCAGCTCTTCTCCACTTTCAACTCTCTACTCTCTCTGCCCCCACCTCCACCCAGTACCTCACTCACCACCCACAAGATTGCCGACCACTTCCAAAGCAAGATCGACGTAATTCGTAGGGACATTACCACTGCTCAGACTTCCGCCCCACCTAGCATCCCTCACACGAAAACCCCCTCAACACTCCACTCCTTCGACCCTGCTACCAGTGAAGAGGTCGTTAAGGTCTTCTCTGAAGCTCACCTTACCACCTGCCCCCTTGACCCTGTCCCCACACAACTCCTACGATCACCTTCCTCCTCCATCCTATGCTCCCTCAATTACATCTTTAATCTCTCCCTCTCTACTGGCACATTCCCCTCCCCTCTGAAGCACGCGCACATCACTCCCATACTTAAAAAAACCCTCCCTGGATCCCACCGACCTAAACAACCTTAGACCCATCTCCCTGCTGCCATTTACATCCAAACTCCTTGAGCGCTTAGCCTATAATCACCTGAGTTGCCACCTCACCGACAACAACCTCCTTGATCCCCTGCAGTCTGGCTTCCGTCCCTTACACTCCACCGAAACCGCCCTACTCAAACTCACCAATGACCTGCTAACCGCCAAAGCCAATGGCCACTACTCAGTGCTCCTACTCCTCGACCTCTCTGCAGCTTTTGACACGGTTGACCACCCCCTCCTCCTCAAAAAACTATACTCTTTTGGCCTCAGAGACTCTGCTCTCTCCTGGCTCTCTTCCTATCTATCACAACGCTCCTTCAGTGTTCCCTATAACGCTGCCACCTTCCCCTCACTCCCCCTCTCTGTTGGGGTCCCCCAAGGTTCTGTCCTCTGGCCCCTTCTCCATCTACACCTCCTCCCTTGGTCAACTAATACACTCCCACGGCTTCAACTACCACCTCTATGCCGACGACACCCAAATCTATCTCTCTACCCCTCGCCTCACCCCTTCAGTCTCCACCCGAATCACTAGCCTTCTGAACGACATATACTGGATGTCACTCCACTTCCTCAAATTAAACCTGGTCAAAACCGAGCTCCTAGTTTTCCAGTTTTCCCCCCATTCTTTTATCAGATTGATAAAAGAATGCATTTGTGGGGGAAGGGGTAGATAAGGTCAGAGAAAGGGTGCATAAAGTATAATTGCACTTAGTTTTAAAGTGCATTTATCCTTTAAGTAGTATTTCTAAAGCAGCAATCTATAAGGATCTGTACAAACCAAAACCAGTGCAGGGGAGGGTGGGGGTCTGGCTCCTTATAAGCTGCTGTAATGGATGTAAGCATCTATTACATACACAGCACAGATGATGTTGGCTTGAGACTACCCTCAGTATACACGTCAGTTAGTTGCCAGAAGTCTGATGAATGGAGCCGCAAGCCAGTTGTGGGGCAACATCTTTAGATACAGAAATGTGAATCATCCCACTGTGTTATCAGCAGCATCGGGCACATAACCAGAGGGGAAGGAAGCACTCCACACTGTCCCATAACATGTTCAAAGCATCCACATGGCCACATTCCACATCCCCAGCTTATCAGGGGGGGAGGAGGAGGACTTTGTCCTTTTAATAACAATCTGAACCCAGGCCAAGAGATTGAAGCAGTACAGAACAAGGAGGGATCATGTGTCCCCCATCCTTCACTCAGGTACACCTGGGCTGCCCTCTGTGCAGTTGGATTGGATCCAGTATTTGCACAATAGTATTAGAAGTGTTTTGGCACACAATGTTCGACACACAGTTATACCCACTGGAAGAAAAATGTGCATTTTTATCATTTTAAGATGTGTGTGAGGAGAAAGGTAAAACCAGGTTCCTTTGTGTTCAGATAATACAAAGACAAATATAGGATTATGAAGCAGCTTTGTAATGGATCTGATCTGTGCAGAGCTGTCAGTGGATACAGAGCATCTTCTGGACCTAATATGGGGAATCTGAACTGCTGTTTGGTTGGGGTTTGATCACACCAGAACATGTGTTGTGTCCATATGTGGTGTAGATGCACTGCATTTTGTTATGAACTCATTCATTTTGGAACTACGTGGCACAGTTCAGGTAATTGTCCTTCCCACACAGGAACGGCAAGGCCAATAAAAGGTTAAAGCAGAACGCCGCCCAAAAAATGTCCCAGGAGACTGCGGGCCCATTCACAGGTCACAGCACAGCATGCACAGTGGAGTGAAGTCGCAAGGAGACACAGCCAGCTGCCCACAGTTAGGGTGTCGGTGACTGAACCCAAACACCAACAAAGAGCTGGGTCAGGTGAGGGAAGTGATGGATCCCTATATAGATAAATGTGTTTTTTTTTTAAAGTCAACAGCTACAGAATTTGTTTTTACATTTGTGTTGAAGAACCTATTTAAGGTCATATTAGAGAAGGTTATTGTGGGGAGCATTCAATCTGGCATCATTCCCTTCCCCAAAACCTACCAGATTGAGCTCCCAGATCTGAAAGATAAGGTATCACCATAATGCAGCTTGTGGAACTTTTCAAGAATGCTCACTGGTGGGGGCAAAGAATGTATTAAGTCATGTCCAAGCATGGTGCCTTCACTGGAGTAAAAAGGCATCCAGTGTGAAAAAATACTTGGTGATTGACAAGCCAACATGGAGCACCAATGGTAACCTTTGTGGTCAAAAGAGCCTATGTCCCCCTTAAACAGTGAAAGGATCACTAGTGGAAACCACGCAAGGAATTGAGATTATCAATTAAACCTCTGTACACTTGTATACACTTAGGCAGGACATAGATTATGCAATTTTCTTTCCTGCAACCCTTGTGTTGATGGGGGAATCCCTCACACTGAGCTTTTGTGTTCCCCAGTGGGGGGGTCCGCAGGGAGCTGTCCCTCTCTGGTGAGCACAGTAACTACTTCTAGTAACTATAGCCTCTAGCAATAATTGCTTGCTAAAAATCTAACATGCTGGTGGTACTCAAGTGGATTAATTTGGGTACAATCAGCCTGCCCATAGATGGATTGAATCTCAGCTGGTCACTGCTGAACTGGCCAAATTCTGATTCATCTACAGTTGCAAGAAAAAGTATGTGAACCCCTTGGGATTACATGGAGTTTTGCATGAATTGGGCATAAAATGTGCTCTGAATGTCATCTAAGTCACAACAATAGAAGAACACAGTCTGCTGAACATAATACTACACAAACATTAGATGTTGCCATGGTTTAATTGCACATAACATGTAAACATTCACAGTGCAGGGAGGAAAAAGTATGTGAACCTTTGGACTTAATAACTGGTTGACCCTCCTTTGGCAGCAATAACCACAACCAAACGATTCCTGTAGTTGCAGATCAGACCTGCACAATGATCTGGAGTCATTTTGGACCACTCCTCTTCACAAAACTGTTTCAGTGTAGCAATATTCTTGGGATGTCTGGTGTGAATCGCTCTCTTAAGGTCATGCCACAGCATTTCAATCGGGTTGAGGTCAGGACTCTGACTGGGCCACTCCAGAAGGCGTATTCTGTGCTGTTGCAGCCATTGTTTTGTTGAATTACTTGTATGCTTTGGGTCATTGTCCTGTTGCATCACCCATCCTCTGCGGAGCTTCAGTTGGCGGACAGATGGTCGTACGTTTTCCTGCAAAATGTCTTGATAAACTCTGGAATTCATTTTCCAATCAATGACAACAATCCGTCCAGGCCCTGAGGCAGCAAAGCAACCCCAAACCATGATGCTCCCTCCGCCATGTTTTACAGTGGGGATGAGGTTTTGATGTTGGTGTGCTGTGCCTTTTTTTCTCCACACATAGTGTTGTGTGTTCTTCCCAAACAACTCAATCTTGGTTTCATCTGTCCACAGTATATTTTGCCAGTAGTGCTGTGGAACATCCAGGTGCTCTTTTGCAAACTTCAAACGTGCTGCAATATTCTTTTTGGACAGCAATGGCTTCCTCCGTGGTGTCCTCCCATGTGCTCCATTCTTGTTTAATGTTTTCCTTATTGTAGATGTGTCAACAAAAATGTTAGCATGCGCCAGAGATTTCTGTAGGTCTTTAGCTGACACTCTGGGATTCTTCCTTACCTCATGCAGCATTCTGCACTGTGCTCTTGCAGTCATTTTTACAGGACGACCACGCATAGGGAGAGTAGCAACAGTGCTAAACTTTCTCCATTTGTAGACAGTCTGTCTTACCGTGGACACATGAACATCAAGGCTTTTGGAGATACTTTTGTAACCCTTTCCAGCTTCATGCAAGTCAACAATTCTTGATCGTAGGTCTTCTGAGAGCTCTTTTCTGCGAGGCATGGTTCACATCAGACAGTGCTTCTTGAAACCAGTAAACCCAAAACAGGTGTGTGTTTTTTAAGGGCAGGACAGCTGTCAGCAACACATCCAATATCATCACACTGATTGGAGTCAAGGTTGGCTCACTCCTGGCTCCAATTAGCTCTTGGAGAAGTCATTAAGCTAGGGCCTCACATACTTTTTCCTCCCTGCACTGTGAATGTTTACACGTTATGTGCAATTAAACCATGGCAACATCTAATGTTTGTGTAGTATTATGCTCAGCAGACTGTGTTCTTCTATTGTTGTGACTTAGATGACGTTCAGAGCACATTTTATGCCCAATTCATGCAAAACTCCACGTAATCCCAAGGGGTTCACATACTTTTTCTTGCCTGGCTTGATGCAACTAAATGCTACAAAAACCTAATTTACCTGAAAGGAAACACGTGCAGTCATCATTGCTTTGCATAAAAAGGGATTCACAGGTAAGGATATTGCGGCTACTAAGATTGAACTTCAAGGAGAGAATTTCAATTGTTGTTAAGAAGGCTTCAGAGCACCCAAGAAATTCCAGTGAAAGCCAGGACCATCCCCTAAAGTTGTTTCAGCTGTGGGATCGGGGCACCACCAGTGCAGAGCTTGCTCAGGAATTACAGCAGGCAGGTGTGAGTGCATCTGCACGCTCAGTGAGGCGAAGACTTTTGGAGGATAGCCTGGTGGCAAGAAGCAAAGAAGCCACTAACCTCCAGGAACAACATCAGGGACAGACTGATATTCTGCAAAAGATATAGGGATTGGACTGCTGAGGACTGGGGTAAAGTCATTTTCTTGGATGAATCCCCTTTCCAATTGTTTGGGGCATCTGCATAAAATCTTGTCCGGAGAAGAAAAGATGAGCACTACATCACTCCTGTGCCATGCCAACAGTAAAGAATCCTGAGACCATTCATGTGTGGGGTTGCTTCTCAGTCAAAGGGAGTGGGCTCACTCACAATTTTGCCTAAGAACACAGCCATGAATAAAGAGTGGTACAAAAACATCCTCCGAGAGCAACTTCTCCTAACCATCCAAGAACAGTTTGGTGATGAACAATGCCTTTTCCAGCATGATGGAGCACCTTGCCATGAGACAAATGTGATAACTAAGTGGCTTGGGGAACTAAACATCAAAATCATGGCCAGTAAACTCCCCAGACTTTAATCCCATTGAGAACTTGTGGTCAAATTGTGGTACCATGACAAATTGCAGAGGTCTTGAAAAAGAAGGGTCAACACTGCAAATACTGACTCTTTGCATAAAGTTAAAGTAATTGTTCATAAAAAGCCTTTGACACGTATGAAATGCTTGTAATTCTACTTCAGTATACCATAGTAACATCTGACAAAAAGATCTAAAAACACTGAAGCAGCAGACTGAAAGTTAATATTCGTCATTCTCAAAATTTGTATATCTTTGCTGGCCTACTGCATGCACAATGCCTTCTCTGACCAGTCCCCTCACCAGCTAAGGATAATATACTTTATGTAGTATTCTACATACACACCATGGCCACAAAGGACAACCTAACCAATCAGAGAAAAGCTATAAACCAGGTCTAACCATTGGGCTATGACTTTCTGATCATCATACAAAGGGTGATCCTATGCAGTATATCCAGAAAAATGTCCATAGCTGTGCTGTATACAGACATCTTCTCTACAGGTAATAAATGTAATTTTCTTGGGAGGTAGATGTTCCTAGCTGCTTGTCATATTGGCCCCTCATCCTAGCCAGATGTATGGAGCAGAACGCTGCATTATCCTCTTCTACACAGAAGATGAAGGACTGGGCACACATGAAGAGAATTTCTAGAAAAGTGGAACATCTGTGTGAAAGAGGGATTAGGTACTCGCCATCAACCTCTAAAGCTGGCCAAACGTTTGCCAGGTTTCAGTCAATTTCAGTAATTTTACCATCCATCAGAAAATGCACATAATCACCACAAACTAAATTACCACCCATGAGCTTGATATTAGGTGGATTATGAAGTGGAAACTGGAGAAAATTTAACAGTTTCCAAACAATTTACTGAAAAATGGAATTATAAATGGAAAAACATATGGCAAAGTCTTTTTATTATTATTATACAGAATTTATATAGCGCCAACAGTTTGCGCAGCGCTTTACAAAATGAAGGTAGATGTGATGATCACCCGTCGGATCCCCGACCTTCGCACAAAACTCGTGACCGAAGGACTAGCCAATCTGACATCGCGATGTCACGTGCGTAACAATGCCACGCCCAGCTGCACCCTGCACAACGATTTTCCAGCTAATGGGACCACAATCGATGTACCGGCAGCCTGAATGCGATTGTTACTGGGTCAGGTTAATTACGCAATTAACCCTTCACACTGCCACCACCTCCTTTTTGTACAGAGAAAGAGGAAACTCAGAAATACACTAGGATGATTGGTTAATCGTCGGTATACCGCTATCTCCGCGGACAGGTTATACAGAGGGTTAAACACTCATAGTAGCGCTCTTCAGCGGCAGGGATTCGTAAGTCACATTAAAGAGCTATAGAAACAGTTCAACACTTTCAGAAAGTAAGATTTATTACTAAAAAGGTCAAAAGGGTGCAGTAGAAATATTTACAGATACAAGATGTAACACACACACACATATATATATATATACACACATATACACACACACACACACACACACACACACACACAGAGCACAACAGCACAGCAAACAGATAACAGAAAGAAGTTTAGGTAAATAAGTACTTGCCAAAAGATGCCTGGGGTTAACCAGTTTCAAGTCTGATGAGCTCAAAAAAGATTTCTGGTCTCGCACTCAGTTTCATTGTTACAGCAAGATTCTCCTTTCTCTCTGTCTGCTAGATGTTAAAACGCAGAAGGTCTTCACTTCTCTGACTACACACAAAACATAACAGCCTCTTTTCTACCCAAAATCAACGGGATGTCTCTTACAACAGAACCCAATTGCTGTATTTGGTCAGAGGATTGTTAAGCAGCGGCTCAGCATCATACACTGATTGCATTCCTGAGGGAAGGGGAAATCGGAGGAGGGAGACTGATTTGGAATTTAAGAGAAATACCAAAATGCAGAAGTTTGGAGCAAAATGGAGAACCGCGCCTCTCCCTGTGTGCATGATTGTTACAGTAAACATTACAGTTACAATACAATTTGGCATAAGAGGAAACCGATCCAATTTTTGAATGGAATGATGCAATTTTGATCTTATGTTTTTGGGGCAAATAAAAACTACCACTTTTAGGTCTTCTATTGCAATGCAATCTACACAAAGAATGCAATTGAAACGTTGAGGATTTATACGTTGTTAATGCTTTGAATTTTATCTGTTGGGCAATGGGAAACCAGTGGAGGGATTGGCAGAGAGTGGTGGAGGACACTGAGTGGAGGCCAGTGGAGGGATTGAAGGGGGGGGGGGGGGGCAGATACAGAATGGTTAGTAAGGTGGATGAGTCTGGCAGAAGCATTCATGATAGACTGAAGAGGGGATAGCCTGCGATGAGGTAGGTCAATGAGGAGGGAGTTACAATAGTGGAGGCGTGATATAATAAGGGAGTGAATAAGTTGCTTAGTGGTTTCCGGGGTTAGGAACGGGCGTATCTTGGAGATGTTTAGAGTAGTTAGAAGAGTCTTAGAATGGGATTGGGAGTAGGTTTGGGCTTAGTTGGAATTTGACTGGACTTTCACTTTAAACTGGAACATGAAGGGATTGGTGAGTAATGTCAGTAATTTTTGCGGGGATTGCTGCTGCCTTAGAAATAACTACAAAACATCTTCTGTGTAACAGGCCAGACCCCTTCTTCTCATTGTGTTTGTATTCTGTGTACAGCAGAGTGTAAAACCCTTTATTTGACTTTCCTAAGGGCACCTGATTGATTTGGTTATCATCTAATGTGCCCTTCGGGGAAGTGTAAATCATTCTCGCACCTTCATTCTTGTGCCGCACAGTAAAAACATTTACCCTCCAGAGACTGAAATCTTATCGCACAGATAAACACACTCGCTGGAGACTCTGCACTATCATCAGCATGACTCCAGACTGAGGGGCTCCGATCGGACCGCGCTGTAACTTGTTTACTAGCTAATAAAGACATAAGCTATTTATTCACCTTATACAGTGTCACGGTATGATCAGTAAAAATGTACTAGTGGGGACGTTATATCAGACTTTCCACTAAAAATTAAGTAGATGCAAAAGTAAAAGCCGTGACATTTTAAATTGTATTTCCAAGTTATTCTCACAGTCTGCAACTGGCAAAAATAGTGTACATACTGGAAGGTGTTTATTAAAAGGGAAAAATCAGGCACATGGGCCATCGGGACATCACTCGAATTCTAGATTGGGAAGAGGGGGTGGGGGGTGGGATGGCGAACCGGAACAGACTAGATGACATATCTTCCAACGCAGCCGACTATTTACGTGTAGGAGGTTGCAGTCTGTATTCCCCACTGCAGGTGGTGCTCAACCAATGCAGCAATGCAGAAGGGGAAAGAAGTTGTGAGGAACTACGTTTCTCTATGATTTCCTGTGGCCACCTGGGAGCAGCTGTCTGATTGGACGCTAGCTCCCCCGTGACCCTGGCAGCCATCTTTATAAAAAGCCCTGGCTCACAGCAGTTGGCATGCATTGTGTGAATGGCTAGTGTAGAGAAAGGTTCCCCCATTTGTCAGTAGGTTTCGGAGGAGAAGGTAAGTTGCAGGCACTTCGGTTCTCATCTTGTAGCTTCCTAATTGGGGTTGGACTGGCCAGGCCACACTTCTACTCCAGTGTCTCTGGATGGCTGTGCCACCTAGTGGACCTGTGTTCACTGCTCCCCACCACCCCATGCTGTACTCTGCTCACATACAAGTATGTAGATTCTAGTATGACTTCAAACTAAGCCATGGCTCTTTTAGGAGAATTGTAATCAAACAGGTGGGAATATCTTTATAGCCCATATAAAGCCTAAATATAGAGCTACTATATGTATCCAACTGTACATCCAGAGCCTCAGGTTTTTAGACCAGATACATCCTAAATATAGAACCATTTATCCAACCACGTATACAGCAGACAAATGATTTTTGTGTATAGGACTTGGGAGATATATAATTCAACATATCCAGTAGCCTGAGCCACATGAAAGCACAGTGCATGCCATTAGACATACCAAACCTCCTCTCTTATGGGACACGTATTCACAAATTGCATCATGCATCAAAACATAGGATTTGTTAGGGTGCAAGTTATTCATCCTTTGTGCCCATGTTGTAGGTACACAGGTAGGCACGAGGTGTAAAGGAATGATTGGCATTTCTCTGCCCATATTCCAACTTGGTTTTTAGTAACTCATTATTAGGTTAGTGATTGAATCAGTGACATAGGAAAAACGCCTTCTGCTGTAAGACCGATGTGCTTCACAGAGTCTACACTGGATTACTGAATTGCCAAATAGATGGTATAGAGTCATTTGGCAATAAACATGAATCCCCTCCCATCTCAGACCGACTTTATGGCACTTCCACATATCTGTAAGTAATAGAAAGATATAGCCAAAGGTTATGATGGGAATCTGCTTTCTTTACATTAGAAACATCTTTCTTCTAAACATATACAGATTAAAAGCACCTAAAACCTCAGACACACAAATTCAGAGAAGCAATCTGCAACCTCTAATAGACTACATATACAGCTCCATTTGTGGAGCATGGCTATTATAAATCACCACCTTTAGATTCAGTCTGTTCCCTTGTTGCTTCTCCAAATATGGGTGTGTTAGGAGTGATTTTAGTCTTTATTGGTTTAGAATACAAAGATGTTTACAACGTGAAGAATGCAGTTTGCTATACTACTATGGATAGATCAAATACCTGGTGTGTCAAATTTGAGGCCTGTAGGTACCTGATATGTGGCCCACTGAAGACAAACAAGTCTGAAAGACATGGACAGATGGGAGATGAAAATCAGCTGTGGCTCCAGGCAGGTGGTAGGAAGTTACAACATGCAATGCGATCTCGCCTCTAGAATGACACTGGCGTGGGTCAAAGCAGAGAAGCATGCATATGCAGAGATTGTGTGAAGGTGGCAGGTGGGTACGGAGTGAATGCAAGGCTCTCTGAAAGTGATGGGTGTCAAAGTTTGGCTCAGACTGAAGAAGGTGGTGGGCAGCCTCAGCAGATTACACTGGTCTGGAGCTCTCTAAGGCCTGTGAATTTAAATTCAACTTGAGTCACACAGAATCACATGACAAGGGAAACCACATTGTTTTCAATGGTGTCCATTCACATCAACACGACTCTTCATGGAGCAATTTATGAAAAGGTTCCTGTACAACTTGGATGCAGCTTGGATAAGGTTTGCATATTTTATGGGACAAAAATCGCACCAAAGTAGCACTTCAGAATCACACGGAAAGTGAGATCAAAGTTGCATTGCAGCAGTGTGAACCTAAATATGTTGGGGGGGGGAATACTAAAGGCCCAACTTATTTTTTGTTAACTAGTATTCCACAAAATGCAGTTTAAAGTGACAGTGAACACCGCTTGGTGACGTGTACCTACAGGTAAGTCTATAATAGCTTAGCTGTAGATACAAGTAATATCTTCTAAAACTGCACTATTTAGGAGATATTCACCATTTCTGCAGCTGGTGAAATCACCGGCGCATGCGCACTGGACTCTGAATGGACAGCATACTGATCATGGCTCCCCATGTCCATCCACAGGAATTACATCATTATGGCTCGCCCATTCAAACAGCCAGAGCCCCCAATCCTGGAAGGAAGACCAAGTAAAGATGGAAGCCCTGTGAACTGACAACAAAGCCCTCCTGCAGAGCACTGTTAAAGGAAAGTCTTTCATGATGTGCTAGTATGCGAGGGATTTTTTTTGTATTACCACTTTAATGTACAATAACTGTGTAGCTGTACCAGAAAAATATGTGCAGCTCATAGATAAAAATTTATGGCCGCCTTTGCAGCCTGTCCTTGGACTTGAGCTTTCCATGCCCATGAATACAGGTGTGAGAAAGTCACAGAGTAGGTCTTTGGAAACACTAGATTGATCTGCAGCGGGTCTCTTTGGCCCAACGCCACTCAACATTAAAATGCTTGTACATCTCTGAAATAAAAAATGGACAAATCATATCCTTCTATAGTGTGTACTTGCCTCAATCCAAAGCACCAAAATGTGATTACTCTCTGTCGTCTGAGTCACTTCTAACAGGTTATGTCGACACCAGACAATCTTGGGAGACCCCCCTCTCATCTGTCCACATTTCCCTATGAGAGTGTGTAGAGGTGGGGTGTGTCAATTCTCTCCTCTCAGGTCTCAGATTACACTCAGCTCTCCTCTAAGAAAATGCCATGGATCTGTATTTTAGGAGGCTGTAAAGGGTAGAGTAATACAGATAAACAGGTAAAAATGATGTCAGAGGATTTGCTTCATCTCTGTACCACCTGGGTATATGTAAGGGTTAACAACCACTTTAATGGTCAGTCTACGCAGCATGTGATTTTTTTTTTAATTGAATTTAACAACAAAATATCTCAAAAGAAGAGGGAAAAGGCAGAGAATCGTCTGGAGCCCATGTACATGAAAAACCTGTTGGCAGTGTGAGTCAGGCAGCTTGTAATCCAGATCCCGTGACGAGAGTTGAATACATGCCCATCACTACAGTTGGCAGTGCCTGGCATGCACTGGGAGTTCCCTTTAGCTATAGAAACACAAGATAACAAAATGAAGATATGTCTCATGGAATTAGTCACAGAGAAGGTTGGAGGAGTGTGGAAATCTCCAGATTAACCCTTGTACAGCATAACGTAGCTTCAATAGCTACTGAAGGATTCATTGTAAAGACACTCCATGTATGAATCCCAAACTTCAGGAAATAACTCTTTACTAAAAGACTTGAAGCAAAAATCCCCCGATCACTATAAAACCACATGTAGGACCGTGTCCAGCGGGGACATCCAAACAGCCAAAATGGGCAGCCGTCCGCTATTATCACACGCTTCCATAAAAGAAATCAAACTGGATGTAAGTCACTGACATCTCATACACTCGTTAATGTAATTTAGTTCTAAAAAAATAGTCTTCAGGCTTTTAAATTATTTTGTTTATAAAGAATCGATAGGGGAATGGATAGCTCTATACCAATGAGGGGGTGGAAAAACAAACAGAATTATCCTCTTATTTCAGCAAGAATGCTGAACACACTGCTTGATTTACAGGCAGCCACTAGAGGGAGCAATCCAAGCATGTATAATGTGAAAAAAGTTGTATTAAAAAATAGCTTCCAGGTAAACCCTACAGTAACTGAAGGGCACGCTTCATAAAACCTTACTATATCTGTGGTGCAGCTCTCAAGCTGGTCAGAGACAGACAGAGTCTCACAAGAAAGGACAAAGAATACAACAGTAGGTGCTGCACCCATGGTTAGTTTAGTGCAGAGCGAAGTCCATGCAGAAGACTGATCTCTACTACAACCAACTGCCAAAGCTTACTTCAGACCATGGGTCTCCAAACTTCACATTGCATATTTTACACATATTCGTGGGCTGGAAAAAAAACATCTATTTATATATGAATACGCTATACATGGATCTTTTTTGTATTCTGCAAGATGTGGCTGAGAACAAAAGAGAAAGAAAAAGTCCCCTCTTAGGTCAAAGTCCCCATCAGATTCCCCCTTTACATCTGTATCCTCCTCAAATTCCTCCTTTACATCCATGTCTCCCTCAGACTCCCCCCTTGTATTTGTTTCCCCATACCTCCAAGTCCCTATCAGGATCTCACTGTACATCAGTGCCCCCATCAGGAACTCACTGTACATCAGTGCCCCCATCAGGATCTCACTGTACATCAGAGTTCCCATCAGGATCTCACTGTACATCAGAGTTCCCATCAGGATCTCACTGTACATCTGTGTCCCCCATCAGGATCTCACTGTACATCTGTGTCCCCCATCAGGATCTCACTGTACATCTGTGTCCCCCAATCAGGATCTCATTGTACATCTGTGTCCCCCAATCAGGATCTCATTGTACATCTGTGTCCCCCATCAGGATCTCACTGTACATCTGTGTCCCCCATCAGGATCTCACTGTACATCTGTGTCCCCCATCAGGATCTCACTGTACATCTGTGTCCCCATCAGGATTTCACTGTACATCTGTGTCCCCATCAGGATCTCACTGTACATCTGTGTCCCCATCAGGATCCCACTGTACATCTTTTTCCCCATCAGGATCTCATTGTACATCTGAGTCCCCATCAGGAACTCTGTACATCTGAGTCCCCATCAGGAACTCTGTACATCTGTGTCCCCATCAGGATCCCACTGTACATCAGTGTCCCCATCAGGATCCCACTGTACATCAGTGTCCCCATCAGGATCCCACTGTACATCAGTGTCACCATCAGGATCTCACTGTACATCTGTGTCCCCATCAATAACCCCCTTAGGCCCCCCGTGCACACTGAGTAACTCATTTCTGGAATGCAGACTTCTTGCCTGGTGGACATTCATCCCTGAGCACATATGGTTCTAAACTTAAGTACTGCAGCAACTCTCAGACTTTTATAGAATTCGACAGGCTGCCAGCAGCAGTGCTGGATGGTGCACCTGTACCCTCTGCCTGCACCTACATGGCAACCTGTACATATCCACATCAGAGTCTCCCCCCACATATGTGTCCCCATCCCAATCTCCCCCACATCTGTGTACTCGTCAGTTTCCCTCACATCTGAATCCCCCATCAAAGTTTCCCCACCTCTGTGTCCCCATCACAGTCTCCCCGCACATTTATATCCAGCACACATTTTCCTTTTACGTTCGTGTCCTTCTACTGTACAGTGTGCCTCTGTAAAGGCACGTTACAGATCTGCCACACCTCCTAGCTCCCGCTCCACTTACATAAACATGCTGTATGTGTAAGGTACACGGATATGGGCAGGAGCTGGGAGGTCCACACTGAAGAATTTCATTGGTTGCTAGGACGCCAGCAGTGATGGCAACCAACTCCACGACGCAGTGCAGGGTGGTGTATTTTGTTGGCGGATTGCAGGGACTTACCTCACATACAGCCGGCAGGTGGTGGGTTAGTGGCAGTAGATAAAATGTGCTTTGGACACTCCTGCATTAATAAGGGAGCTTTTATATTTCAGAGCTCATTAATTCAAACATATCTTCACATTTGCTTGTTTTTAAACTTCTATAATAAAATACGTATTATTGGACATCTCCCACTTGATGCATTCCTACCCTAAGTTAGATATCAGATACCTGATCTGTTCTTTACTAAAACGAAGGAATCAACCACCAGTTGGTCATACTTTCACCATCAATCATTTTGCAAGAACAGTCACCCATCACAATTTTTACTGCCTCTACGTGGCCTGACTGTCAATCAAGACACAATGGGATCAGTAACATTTAGGGGATCCACCCAATTGACGCCATTAGCCACCAGGGAGCCACCAGCCAGCCTAGGCATAAGGCCTGGAGGCCACTTTGTGCTCAGTGTGAGTTCCTTTATCGTTCTTTTGGATTTTAATTTAATAAAGACGTACTTCACTATCAGTACCATTTTGCCCCCCGGCTCGTTATTTATGAGCCTTGCAAGGTGGAGCTTTTGGGAGGAGTGCCATTAGGAGTCTGGACTTCGTTGGACCTGCCGGAGAGCCTGAGGTGACCCCCGAGTGTGTGTTTCATCATCCCCAAGTGTCCAACATGGTGACCGGATGCTGCCTAAACTGCTGACCAGACGTTGATGTCCACTCTATGATGTTATACATACAACGCTCAGTTTTTATGTCTTTGTGGTAAGCACATAACCACACTAGATTTTTCCAAAAGTCAAACTGGATTTGGAGTACATAGAGTACCATACTGTCATCACTTTATGGATTTATCTTCTCTTATATACAATATATGAATTGTCTATGTTTGACTGTTATAAGGTTGACTATATGAGTCTCACTATAAGGAGTGCTACATGCTGATCTAGTGATATTTGGTGATTTTAATATCATTTAATTTGCCTTATCATTATTTATCTTATAGCGCCGCATACCCTATTTATTTTATCTTGCAATTTGAGGTGTTGAGGATTGCCTTGTATGACAGCTGCTCACTCTGTGGATTGCGCTCACTTACCCCGTCTTTTCAACATTGCTTGTTAGTACCAACCCATGTTTGGGAAGCCCTAAGCTCTGGCTGTTCTGTTCTTGGCTTGTTGAAATGTCATTATGTCCACATTGTCTGACCAGCTAATCATCTGCAGTCTAATGTTTGTGTCAGAGACACTGGTAGGGAGATTCACTCGGCTGATAACAGCTGTTGACATCAAGATTGAGTTCTTCAAGTTAAATACATCAACAAACATCCGCAATCTAAAAAAGAACATTGTGCACCCTCAAATGACCAATGCGGGCATGGATACTGCTGCCAAACCCCAATCTATCCATCAGGATAAGTAATTGAGGCATCTCAGAGACAGGAGTAGTCTATATCTCTATACACAGTGTTCAGATGACTTCAGATGTCTGCTATGCAAAGAAAATAAAGTACAATGTGCTGCACAACTGCCTAAACACAACTATGCAATCTGCCCAGACACAGATTTAAACTGCTCAATAAAAACATCCCCGACACCTTTAATACTAACACTTCTCTGGCAGCGAATGCAGTAGAAGGGTCAAGTAAATAGCTTGTGCAAGCTCCAATTATTTTTATATGTTGTAAAAAATTATGAGTCAGTATCAGTCATTGAGGTTTTCCCCTTCGCCGAGCCTCGTCTTATTGAAAGCAGAGCTCTCCGTACCTGGAAGAGGCGCAGCGCCGACATTTCACCCACTTCAAGGAAATGGCTTCCCATCCAATTGCTGTTGAAGTTTGCGCAGTGGATTGGCAGTGTTCACACAAGCGCACAAATTTTGGGTGGTTCTTCTGACTGAAGCCTCAACCAAAGAGCATTCAGATGCTAAAAATCAAACCTACAAGAATTACCCAGTGAACCTGCATCAAATGTCTGTAAAGAGGACCTGTACTGTGGAAATTATGCCCAAAAGGTCTGCAGAGGTTAAATGACTAGTCTCCAGTATTTCCTGCTGTCTCCCTGCAGCAGATTATTTTTCTACCCGTCACTAACCATGCATTCTGCACGGTGTCTGTGAGTGGTGGTGGCCATCTTGGTAGAGTCAATGCTTTGCATCCTCATGTTACAGAACAGTAGTGGCATAAAAAGGAAAAAAAACTCACTTCAGATCTGGGGAGACTAGCAGTCAGTGGCAGAAGTGCTGGAGACCGGTGTTTCTGAACTGCCAGGCAGCAGCTTCCAATCTGATGTAGTCTACAACCAGGATAGGCCTGAGCATTGCACAGCATGCAGGCGCAGCCCAGTGCAGGTGCTTCTTGAACTGAACCCCCTCCCTCCTCTTCCTAGTGAGCCCAATGTTGGGATCCAATCTGGGCGTCTGTTGGGAGGCGATAGTGTCCCCTGTCCATAAAGAAAACAAACTGAGGGCGCACCGGCCTAGTGCATTACCTAAATAAATGATAAAAAAACTAATGGTGATATACACACAAGGTCAATGATAAAAAAAAAGCTCATCATGAAACAGCAATGTCCGGTCTGCCTGTTACGGTGATCCCCACAGGAACACTGGACCTCCAATAGGCTAACACGTTTCGGGGACTTGCCACTTCCTCAGAGCCTGCCAGGTAGTGCACTAGGCCTCTGTTTGTTTTCTTTACATACAGTGTTTTGGACTTCCCCAGTCTTTTGAGGGCAGCAAGGCGTGCAATATCCAGGATCTTCCACACGGATCTGTAGTTACATCAAGCTCACCCCCCAGCGCAGGAGTATTTGTGTTTAGTGTCCCCTGTCCACCTGCAGTAGCACTGCGATCCCCTGGCAATCCCACAGTACTCAAAGAGTCGTACAATACAAGTGTCAAAATACATATCTTACATTCCCATACTTTTAATAAACAAGTATAAACTTTTTTTTGAGGTGGGATTCACACCATCAGATTGAGTTGTCACTCATTTTAAATATCACTTCAGCATACTAAGGTAATGCACCTGCGTTGTAGCCTGCCCCAATGCACAGTATTTGGACAGTCTCCCTGTCAAAACACAATAGCTCAGTGGGGGAGATCACCGCACTAACATCGCATAGTTAAGCAGGGCAACCCCTCAGTTTTGTTTCGTCCAGCCGCATGAGTTTAACGGAAAAAAAAAAAAACTACCGTGTGTACCAGGCTTCAGTATTGGAGCATGGAAGGTTGTGAAAGAATGTACTTGGTTACTAATTAGATTCACAACCTGCACCTTAAATGATCTTACAAATATACAGCTATGAAGCTACAGAGCAGGAGTGCCTATGTACAGGAAATCTCAGGATAAATTCAAGACAAAAAAAGGTTGATTTTTCAGTTGATTTCTTAAAGCGGAAGTAAACCACCCAAAAAAAAAAAAAAGTTCCCCTGCAAAGTAATGTCCGAATGTGCTAGTATGCATTGCATACTAGTACATTAAGAAAGACTTACCTTAGAACGAAGCCCTTCAGTTGCATGCTGTCACCAATGACAGGGCTTCTATCTTTATCAGGTCTTCCTTCCGGGTTCGCGGGCTCTGGCCACTTGATTGGTCGAGTTGCAATAACGTCACTCCTGCACACGGGAGTCTTGGCCTGTGACACAGAGCTCTGAAGGAATGACACAGGTATGCCGTTCCTTCAGAGCACATGCGCCAGTGATGTCATCGGCTGCAAGGACACTGAATATCTCCTAAACGATGCATGTTTAGGAGATATTCCTTGTACCTACAGGCAAGCTATATTATAAGCTCACCTGTTTGAATTCAGGTCCACGGTAAAGGCATCCCTCCACTGACCAACAACAGCTGGAAAACTAACAACTACACATACCTGCTTCAAAATGTGAGACATGTACAAATTTGAATACAAATTCCAGTGTGTGGCTTCTCTTCGTTGTTGGCATATGCTAGGTGAGCAATTTGGAAACAAACAAAAAAAAATGGAAGATAATAATGGAAACCACCTCTGTTCTGCTCTTGCATGCGCAATGTATAGGGCAACACAGTGGCTAAATGGTTAGCACTTCTGCCTGGCAGTACTCGCGTCGTTGGTTCGAATCCCAGCCATGGCTCCTCCTGCCTGGAGTTTGCATTTTCTCTCTGTGCCTGCGTGGGTTTTCTCTGAGTACTCCAGTTTCCTCCCACACTCCAAAGACATGCTGGTAGGTTAATTGGCTCCTGTCTAAATTGGCCCTAGTATGTGTATGTATGAATGTGAGTTTTTGACCTTAGATTGTACGCCCCTTGAGGGTTAGGGACTGATGTGAATGTACAATATATATGTAAAGCACTGCGTAAATTGACGGCGCTATACAAGTACCTGTTGTGCCGGACGCGGCGTCAGACCCCAGCCCTTCTCACCAACTTGTGACCGAAGGACCAGCCGATCTCAGACCGCGCTGTCACTTGCGTAACAATGTCACTCTCAGCTGCACCCTGCACAAAGATTTCCCAGCTCACGGGACCACAATCTATGTGCCAGCCGCCTGAGAGCGATTGTTACTGGGTCAGGTTAATTACGCAATTAACCA
Organism: Staurois parvus; assembly: GCF_062004578.1. NCBI lineage: Eukaryota > Metazoa > Chordata > Amphibia > Anura > Ranidae > Staurois > Staurois parvus. The sequence continues at coordinate 992,063 of NW_028319126.1, forward strand.
TTCACACTGCCACCACCACCTGTTTACAGAGAAGTAGGAAACTCAAAAATCTTAGCAGTAACACTATGCTGTTTGAATAAGCGTCTGTATACACACTGCCACCGCAGACAGATGTATTTCAGAGGATTATCACACACAGTAGCACTCTTCAGAGACGGATTCTTTTAGTATGCAGTAGAAGCTTTTAGAGACAGTTCAACACTTTTCAGAAAATAGGATTTATTACTAAAAAGGTGAAGTTGGTTCAATTAAAATATTTACAGAAAAAGATGTAAGAGAGAGAGAGAGAGAGAGAGAGAGAGAGAGAGAGAGAGAGAGAGCGAGCGTGCAATAACACAACAGAGAGATAAAAGAAAGAAATTTGAGAAGGTAGGACACTTGCAGAAGTCCTTGGTGTAAGCAGAGTCCAAGTGAAAAAAAGGGTTGCCTTTTCTCCCAAAGATGGTTCCGGATGTTAAAAGGGAGAATCTCTCCTTCTTACCTACTCCCCAGGCATAACAGCCTTTTTTCTAGGAACCCAGCAGGGTGTCTCCTTAGAGTAAAGAACCAATCCCCTCATTTGGGGAGGGGTGTTTAGGCGGGGACTCAGGCTATGACCAAATCCCTCCCACGTTTATACCATGGTCAATAACCTTCTATAGGTGCATGTAGCATCCTAGCCACTGGCAGATTAATATGCAGAATCATATTCCGAACGTCCAGACATCAAATATGACCTATCTTGCTATTCCAGATAAAACTATATGGCTTTCTACTCTCCTGTAGACATCACCCAGGGGTGTAAGGTATCAGGTGACTCGTATTAAAATGACCTATTTGAATATATGCTTTATTTTTAATGTGCCCTGTTCCTGTGGAATTTTATGAATTTGTATGAAAAGTGATTCAAATGGGATGTACGTTTTACTGCCATTCTGGAATGCTTTTCATGTCCAGTGACGGACTGATTTATAGCTTTACAACCAGGCCAAGGCAAGAGTCTGACAGACATCATGGGACCAAGCTAATGGGGTTTACAACCATGAAGCATATCCAGCTGTGCCTAATGCATTCGTGAACTCAGTGCACACACAGATACCACATTCCTTGCAAGGGGAGGGGGGCTGGAGGGAGTGAGAATGATATTTGCAGAATATGATCAAATATGATTGTCAGCATTGGTATCTGAAAGTGCACAGTTATCACACCTGTAATAAATAAATATAATGGAAGAGGTGGGCCCAGGAGCACAGCTTATTAGGGTGTTGGGTAACAAGCTGAGTATTCTTGCTGGGAAACAAGGCGAAGGAATTTGTGAGCAGAGCAGTGCACCTTCTGCACTCATTGTCAGCGTTAGTGTTTCAGGTCATGCATTCGTTTTATACTTCATGCCATGCCAAGGAACAGAGTAGACAGCACACAGAGGGGGACATGATTGCATTCTCGGTCTGGAACAGGAGAGAGAAAACCCGCCGGGTGTTACAGGAGGAAGGATTAAGGCAACTATCCCCTGCATCATACCACTCTACACTAATGGGGCACTCAGAGTGGAGATCAGCTTTAAAGTGGACCTTCACCTAATGAAACAACTTACTTCTATCTGGCTCCTCCTTCTCCCACAATTAGATCTTTTTTGCAGCACTTTTTTTTTTTTTTTTTTTTTTTACTCCTTGCCTGGGGAGAATGACGTAAAGCCACAGCCAGTGTTGCGTGTGATGTGCCACAGGTCTCTGATGGGTGCCAAAGACATTGGTACACACGTGGAACACTGAAAGATGGCTGCACAGGTGAGAAAAAGCAGAGCGGAAGTAACAGGGACTGAAGTTTCTCTTTAAGGTCACTTCTTAAAGGACAGAATCCTCTCTCCCGGTTGAAAGAAAAGAGGTTTCAGCTCTATCTAGGAAAGGTTCCTCAGCTGTCGAAGTTGTGAGGCGCTATAGCCGGGATGAACATATAAAAAGGTTCATATACAATTGTACATGCATTATACAGTGCTGCTCTGAAGTTTAACGATTGCCAGTGGGGAGGCAAGTTTGATTCTCTTCAGATTATGTGGAGTGTGACCCCGATGGGCATGTGTATACAACTAAGGGGGTTAACCAATTACACTGCTAAACCAGTTTACAACTTACCCAGAAACCTCACGTCACAAATCATTGTTAAAAGTGACAGAAGACGCCGGGCCCTGCTAGTAAAGTTTATGTCATTCTTGTTTTATAGATAACGTGCGTCCCTCCATACAGCTTCATATTCCAGCCCATGTGCATGCCACATGCTGTGCCACGGAAAGGCAGAAGTTCGGGATTTGCGTCTTTTATCCTTACATAGGAAAATCATGTTATTTCTGCTCCTCTACAGGACACGGACTTTCATGGAATTGAGGAGACGGGTAAAGAGCGATGTTTCCTGGGATTTACAGGCTCATAAATGGTGTGTGTACACAGCAAACATCGGCCATGCCAAGACACAGAGCAACAAGCAAAGGCCGCAGATTACAATGGAGCTTGGCACAGCAGGAGCGACTACGCCATGAACTTCATTCACACGGGTGGAAAGGACAAATATGTCCAGCCCAACCAATCACAGCACAGCCTAGACTCCACCTGGAATAGGCCTGGAGACGCACACACTAGAATTTATTTCTGCATTAGGGTAGACTTTAGGTACAATCTGACCGCTCCTAATAAGGCGAATAAAACGGTCAGCCATGGCACTACAACAAGCCACATTAGTCCTATTACTAAACACAGTATCAGATAATATTCTTCTCTCCCAATTGATAATTTGACCATTTACATTTTATTTTAGTGGGAAGGCCTTATTCAGGTCTCTGTATTACCTTTAATCTGTCATTACTGCACCAGTCCACCCTGCTCCCTTCTGTCACTAATCTGGGAACTCCAGCTTGTGCTATAGAAGTGTTCCCAGACACACCCACTGCAGGCTCTCTTTCAGATACAGAGTCTAATGGTCCAAGTTAATTTTAGTCATCAATCAGATCCACATCTGCCTTGGAATTTTGAGCCCAATTAATGATACATGACAGAGAAGAATTTACTTATTACTACAGGTATTTATTTAGCCCTGTCACTTTATGCAGAGTTTTACATATATATTATTATTATTATTATTATAATACAGTATTTATATAGTGCAGTTTGCTCAGCACTTTACAATATAATGGGAGACAATACAGTTCAATACAAGTTGGTGAGAAGGGCAGGGGTCTGACGCTGTGTCCGTCACAACAGGTACTTGTATAGCGCCGTCAATTTACGCAGCGCTTTACATATATATTGTACATTCACATCAGTCCCTAACCCTCAAGGGGCGTACAATCTAAGGTCCCTAACTCACATTCATACATACACATACTAGGGACAATTTAGACAGGAGCCAATTAACCTACCAGCGTGTCTTTGGAGTGTGGGAGGAGACCCACGCAGGCACAGGGAGAACATGCAGACTCTAGGCAGGTAGTGCCGTGGTTGAGATTTAAACCGACATCCCTAGTGCTGCCATGTGAAAGTGCTAACCATCTAGACAAGAACTCCATAAAAAACAAACAGTTAAAATCTTTTGACATACAAGAAGTAAAGTACAAGGGGGTGTATGCCACTTCTCTCTTTTACAGTTGACTGGTTCACTGAGCATCAATAGTTCAGCTTTAGCTATACTCCTGCTCCCTGAAAAAAAGATTTTAGATGGTGATCTAACAATATCCCCATTGCATGAGTCCCCATAGTATGAGTATCACTCGAAGGCTAGCCATGCAACATGGATGGACAAATCTCTACTCTGGGCTACTATATTCAGGCAGCAACATGGCACAAAAACCCGAACAGTGACTGCATATGACAAGATGCAGTGTGTGTTCACCAACAGTTTTACATCCCACTCAATTTTTAATCAACTTTTGTCAAGCTTGGTGATGCCAACTGTGCCACCCATGGCTCAAATTCTGTCTAATTCATCAGGAATCTGCTAGAATTCAAGTGTATGGTCAGTTTAACTGATCCCTGTCCCTAATTCACAGTCTCTTGGCAGTAAGAGGAGATGATGGAAGAATCAATACATAAAAATGTAGAAAAGTTATTGTGTTGGGCAAACAGCGAGCTTTAAAGTGATTGTAAAGATTCTTTTTTTTTCTTTAATAACAAACATGTTATACCTACTTGCTCTGTGTAATTGTTTTGCACAGAGCAGCCCTGAACCTTCTGGGTCCTCCACCAGTGCTCTTGGCACTTATGCTTTCTAGGGAACCTCCTATTCTGGGTCTCCCACCAGCGGTTTTGGGTCCTGCTTGTTAGGGAACCTCCTCTTCTGGATCCCCCACCAGTGGTTTTGGCCCCTCTGCTTTCTAGGGAACCTCCTCTTCTGGGTGCCCCACAAGCGCTCTTGGCTCCTCTGCTTTCTAGGGAACCTCCTCTTCTTGATCCTCCACCAGCGCTCTTGGCTCCTCTGCTTTCTAGGGAACCTCCTCTCCCCCACCAGCGCTTTTGGCTCTTCTGCTTTCTAGGGAACCTCCTCTTCTGGGTCCCCCACCAGCGCTTTTGGCTCTTCTGCTTTCTAGGGAACCTCCTCTTCTGGGTCCCCCACCAGCGCTTTTAGCTCCTCTGCTTTCTAGGGAACCTCCTCTTCTGGGTCCCCCACCAGCGCTTTTGGCTCCTCTGCTTTCTAGAGAACCTCTTCTAGGGCCCCAACCAGCACTTTTGGCTCCTTTGTTTTCTAGGGTACCTCCTCTTCTGGTGTCCCCCATCAGCACACTTGGCTCCTCTGCTTTTCTGAGTGCCCCCATAGCAAGGCGTTTGCTACAGGGGCACTCGTGAGGGCACAGCTTGCCTCCCCTCACAGGATTTGACTGACAGCCATTGGCTCCCACTGCTGCTGAGTCTCCTGTGAGAAGAGAGAGAGGAGAAGAGCTGCTAAAAAAATGGGCACAGCACTGGATCGAGATCGGGCTCAGGTAAGAGTTTAAGGGGGGGCTGAGGGGAGCAGCTTTTGAAAGGTTTTTTACTTTAGTGCAGAGAATGCATTAAGGTAAAAAAATGTTTGCCCTCACAACCTCAGCTGGAAAAGAAAATTATTTTATGACTTTTGAAGGAATCCACAAGAGCTAAAGGCTCTTTTTATATAACTGGCTGGAATTTTCCTTCATATTGTGGAAGCCAAGTGAATGAGGCCCAATGCCAGAGGTTTTCCCTGGAATTAGAGGCAGAGCAAGACCAGAGCAATTTTTAGCCAATTCCAACCAGCAGTCAGTCATAAAGATGTTAGTTTCGATAGAAAATCAGGTTTAAGTTCTCCATTTGGTCATTTTTGGCATTTAGGAGGTGGTTGAGATTGGCTGAAAACCGGCTTATGTATGGCCAGCTTTAAGGATTACTTCCAAATTCTGCTCCTCCAATGTCCGTATATTCGAGAGGAGGTTAATGGAAAAAACAGATTTTTTTTTTTTTTTCAATTATTTGACTTGATCGAAAAAAAGCTTTGTGTGATTTGGAAGGCATGAGGGAGAATGAAAATAAAAAGCACATATAGGATTGTGCACAGCGTACAGAATCAGTGCCAGCTGTGGGAGCGGTGCCATCCCGGGACTTGTATGGTCACAGAGGATGCCAAGTAACCCAATTGGAAGTGGCGATGTCTGATGCTGGCTGGTACAGCTCGCTGCCAAAGCCACTGACTCATCACCAACTGGATTATCAGCCCGGTAAGCAAACACAAGATTAGCTGCCAGGCTTTGTCCAGTATAAAGTCCCGGCCTTGTTTGGCATGTGTGGGCTACGTGTCTATTCTGCATTAACCCTGAAGGAGTGTGTGTACTATGTGCCGCTGGTACGTAGGCGGCTGGACAAACCAGACTACACTAATCAGCTTGGTCGGGGGCATGAACATGGATTTTACAGTACAACACGAATCACTGCACTACTATAAACATACAAATACACAATGGGATCAGGAATGAACACTGTACATCTCAATATCACATCTGGAGAGTGGTCCTGCATAATATAACTTATATCTGGAGAGCGGTGATGTCACTCCCGTATAATATATCTTATATCTGGAGAGCGGTGATGTCACTCCTGTATAACATATCTGGAGAGCGGTGATGTCACTCCTGTACAATATATCTTATATCTGGAGAGCGGTGATGTCACTCCTGTACAATATTTCTTGTATCTGGAGAGGGGTGATGTCACTCCTGTACAATACATCTTATATCTGGAGAGGGGTGATGTCACTCCTGTATAATATATCTTATATCTGGAGAGCGGTGATGTCACTCCTGTATAATATACCTTATATCTGGAGAGCAGCAATGTCACTCCTGTGAATTATAACATGGCTGTCCAGGACAGCACACAATACCGGCTTCTTATAGTACCCAATGACTCTGATAGGAATAACTGACCCTTGAATTCCTCTAGAGTCTAGGCCAATGTTGTGGGACTTGGATGTGGGACTGGGAGAGGACACAGATAACTGGAGAACTCAGCTTTGTAAGACAAGTCCAGTATTTATCACCACATCTGCACAGGGTGTGATGGAGTATAACACTTCATACTCCCATTCTCTGGAGTACCATCACCTCATCTCACCCCTTCCATTCCTAGAGTTTTCCTTCTCTCAAGCCAGGCAAGGGATGCAGATAGGGGACCCGCTATTGTCTGCTGCATATTTCACACTGAAGAGCCCCCTTTATTAGTGGAATGTAAGTGCTGTTGTTATTAAGTCTGATTGAGAGGGAGCCAGGAGGCAATGTACAGCTTCACCTCACAGCTGCACTGCTGGGATGAGGAGTGTGTAAACTGAACACATATACATAGCTAGGATTCAGTTAGTGCACCCCAGATAATTGACGTACATTGTCAGAGCTATCCAAAGGAATGGCCACTTGATACCAGCAGGGGGCAGGAGTGCACACCAATAGCAGGTACCCAGGATGGAAGGTGATACTCTAGCACAGCAATAAAAATAAACACCTTCCATTTTCTATAAAGTATCCCATATTAAAATGTATAAAAAAAAAACAGCATAAAGTGATGCTAAACTCTGGTTAAGAAACAAATTCTATTCAGATATGTATTCTTAACTCTGAAAGTTTCTTCTTTTGCTCTCAGCCTCTCCAAATCCCTTTTTTATTTTTTGGTGTGATCTGACTTCCTGTTAGGTGGCTACGTTTGTTCCCCATGGTCCCACCGTATCTAGGAACGTAGCCACCCTCTCTCACGATGGACTAGGAACTATGTGTAGCGTGCATAGAGCAGTGTACATGACCTCTACTAATGTTCACTGCCTGTCCCAAACAAACAAAAGAAAGGGGGAAAGAAGAGATTTGGGAGCTCACAGAGGATGTTACAAGGGGGCAGAAAAACATAGATTACAGGGCCATTAAGCAGTGATGTGTATGAATTATTTTTGGAGAAGAAGGATATTGTTTAGCACTTGCTCCTACCCTAACTTCACTGCACGCCACCCCAATACGTATGAGGCATGGATGGTACACCCCCCTTCTTCCTTCCATAGGGCAGTGCTTGATGGCTACTCCATTCATCACACACATTGTACTAAATTACCCCCACCATGGTCTAGCACCTGGTCAAATGACCAATAAACACGGGCCATATGGTGGATGCCATTGCAGAGGATGATGGGGCAGTAAAAGAAACGCTCACCTTTAACAAATCCACATATTTTTGTAGGTGAAAAAAAAAAGTGCTTTTTTTTTTTTTTTTTTTACACTGCAGCCTGTGAGGCATTGCACCTGCTATCTGCAATGCCCGGATCCTGCAAGTTCTCAGCTGCCTGCCCATACCTCCCATACTGGCAGGCAGTTACTGACTTGCTGGAAGAATCAATGAACTATGAGAATGCTCACCAGTGACCTCATAGTTCACGGAGAACTACGAGCCGTCTGATGCAGTGGCTGATGGTACATGTAGTTCATTGATTCACAGAATCCTCGCAGCTGCACGGTTTTAAATAGAAACAGACTGTGCAGAGAGAAGATTCCCTACCCGCTGTCACAGGGGCTGAGGGTATAACAGGTTACAAAAGTGAACTTATCCCCAAATCTTAGGAGGCTGAGTCACAGTGGGAGTCACCTAAGAAGCTTCAGCAAAGCCATACAAATCTAACGTGTCTGCAGTGGTTACATGGCCAGGTGGCGGAATAGTGCAGACATAAAAGTTTTGTCCTCCTTCACCTTTACTTAAAAAAGATATGCAATGCGGGTTTATATTTTATTTCTTATAGTCAAGAAAAAAAACAAAAAATTTGAAAATTGTCTTGAAAATATTGCAAATATGTTGTATTCTACACAATGCCCTTCTTCCATGCAGCACTCATGACCAGCCACAACCAATGCACAAACTGCTACAAAACAGCGATTATTTCAATTCATCGCCAACTTTTTTCATACTTTTTGGTCAGGCCCTAAATTCCAGAATTAATGCTAATAATTGTGTAATCGAGAATCAGTATATGTCCTTTTGAGACAATTCTAGCTACCCAGCACTAGCTTAACTAGAGGGTTTTGACCAATGGAGGAGAGCGGGTATAATACAGTGCCTTGAAAAAAGTATTCATACCCCTTGACATTTTTCACATTTTGTCATGTTACAATCAAAAACGTAAATGTATTTTTCTGGGATTGGATGTGATAGACCAACACAAAGTGGCACATAATTGTGAAGTGGAAGGAAAATGAGAAATGGCTTTCAACATTTTTTACAAATAAATCTGTGGAAAGTGTGGCGGCATTTGTATTCAGCCCCCCAGAGGCAATACTTTGTAGGACCCCTTTGGCTGCAATTAAAGCTGCAAGTCTTTATGGGGATGTCTCTACCAGCTTTGCACATCTAGAGAGGGACATTTCTGCCCATTCTTCTTTGCAGAATCGCTCAAGCTCTGTCAGATTGGATGGAGAGCGTCTGTGAACAGCAATTTTCAAGTCTTGCCACATTTCCATTGGATTTAGGTCTGGACTGTGACTGAGCCATTCTAACACATGAATATGCTTTGATCTAAACCATTCCATTGTAACCATGTTTCGAGTCGTTGTCCTGCTAGAAGGTGAACCTCCGCCCCAATCTCAAGTCTTTCAGACTCCAACAGGTTTTCTTCTAAGATTGCCCTGTATTTGGCTCCATCCATCTTCCCATCAACTCTGACCAGCTTCCCTGTCCCTGCTGAAGAAAAGCATCTCCACAACATGATGCTGCCACCACCATGTTTCACAGTGGGGATGGTGTGTTTAGGGTGATGTGCAGTGTTAGCAAAAACGCTGTGTGTGGCCAAAAACTTTTAGGCCAAAAAGTTCAATTTTGGTCTCAACTGACTAGAGCACCTTCTTCCACATGGTTTCTTTGGCCACTGCAAATGGGACTTCTTATGGCTTTCTTTCAACAATGGCTTTCTTGTGGAGTGCACGACTAATAATTGTCCTGTGGACAGATTCTCCCACCTGAGCTGTGGATCTCTGCAGCTTCTCCAGAGTTGCCATGTGCCTCATGGTTGCTTCCCTAATTAATGTTCTCCTTGCCCAGCCTGTCAGTTTAGGTGGACAGCCCGGTCTTGGTGCGTTTGCAGCTGTGCCATACTCTTTCCATTTATGGATGGTGGATTGAACACTGCTCTGTGAGATGTTCAAAGCTTGGGATATTTTTTCATAACCTAAACCTGCTTTAAACTTCTCCACAACTTTATCCATGACCTGTCTGGTGTGTTCCTTGGCCTTCATGATGCTATTTGATCACTAATGTTCTCTTACAAACCTCTCAGGGCTGCACAGAACAGCTGTATTTATACTGAGATTAAATTACACACAGGTGTAATTAGGTGACTTCTGAAGGCAATTGGTTCCATTAGATTTTAGTTAGGGGTATTAGAGTAAAGGGGGCCGAACACATATGCACGCCATACTTTTCAGATATTTATTTGTAAGAAATGTTTAAAACCATTTATCATTTTCCTGCCACTTTGTGTTGATCTATCATATAAAATGCCAATAAAATACATCTACATTTTTGGTTGTAACATGACAAAATGTGGACAATTTCAAGGGATAGGAATACTTTTTCAAGGCACTGTTTATCATCATCAGCTGTATGATCCAGACACACGTCTGTCTTTCCAATCCCTTGTTGATCGATATCAGCTCTCACATAAATATTTTTTTCCAATACTTACAACTTAAACACACAATCATGTTCAGCCCAGATGGTTTACAACTCTTTCCACAATTCTCAAAATGGTAGCCCCTTCAAGTATTACCAATCAGGGCCTGATAGGAGATATATAATCTGATCTCTAGTAGTGGGCTCCAAGGTTCTTCTGTGATTTGGAGAGGAATGGAAGCAGGATGGAGGCAACATAGACAAGGAAAAATGGATGGCAACGCTGGAAGCAATAGCTGCTGTATCCCTGTCTCCCTCTCAGAGATTGACACAGCTATTTCGCCTTCATAGGGTATGCTCTAACCCTCAAAAAGTTTACTCATAGGGTAGGATTGACTTGCCATGTTGCCCCAGGTGCTCCAGCATCAAAATAACTAATTAATATGCTCTGGCGATGCCTCAAATTATTTATTTACTGATCCACCATCTATCAAACTGTTTAAGACCTGGGCTCTACTCCATTCTCATCTGATCCTAAAATAGTGCTTCCAAGTATTATCCCTGAAGACATAATCAAGCCATAGATTATAAAACTTTCTTTCCTTCCACCATGGGGGAAGGAAAGTAAAATCGCTCAATTCCCCCACAGCGGTATCGCGTTCTGCTGGCAGGATGCCTTCCCCGCCGGCAGAACATGATCATCACTGCTGGTGGCTATAGCCATCGGCATTGATTGCATAATAAAAAAAAAAATCCATCAGATTGGTTGTACGGAAGTCAAAGAATGGGCTCACTTCAGTACAACCAGCCTGCCCATAGATGGGTGGAATCTTGGCCAGTCCCTGCTGAAGTAGCCGAATTTTGATCCAAATATGGCCGGCTACAGTCTCCCCATCATCCCCACCATCATCATACAAACGAATATTCACAAACTCATAGCACAGAGATGGCTGTATTCTAGCCACCCCACCTTCAAACAATGGCGCAACACTGTCAATGCCATATTAGAGAGAGAAAAATTACCATATCAGCACAGAGGCTGCCCAAAGAAATATCAAAATATATGGTCCCAATAGCCATCATCCCCTTCACTAGCCTGGCTCCTTTTGTAGGTATAGCTATGTAAAAACATTAAAAAAATAAAATGCCTATACTGTTTAAAATCCAGTAATGCACTGTCTCACCCTGCTCAGCACATGCTCAGTTGCTCTTAGTTGTTTGGCACAGCCGAAAATGTAGAGTTGAATCTGCTGACAGCCTGAAGATTTACTGCTGCTCAGGGGCTCTGGGCTTCAGCAAAATGGCAGCCTCCCGCAAGAAGAAACAGGAACAATGCTGGAGGCAATTTACAGCACACAATCATTTTGGTAGCAGAGTTATTAATATTGAATGTATGTTCCTTGCTAAAGAATATTATTTTCATAAAGATGTTATGGATAAACGTCTGCTTTAAATTTACTTTTTTGGGTTATCCAGTACTAAACAATAGCACTGTGCACATTACAAATTCTTATTTTTGTTATTGTAAATTGTGCTGCCTGAGTGTGACTTTAATGCCTAGGAATACCATTGTTTTGTACAGGGAATGACACTTGTGCTGCTTCTGTTTTGTAAGATTTATTTTAATGTTATTTTTTGTGCTCTAAAACTATAAACTAAAATGACATTTCTGAGGATGTATAGCATTTAATATTAAAAGATCAATAATTCTTACATGAAACTTGCATCTCTTTATAGCCATCACAATTACAGTGACTCATTTCTGGTAAACGCTTCTTATTAACTTCAAGTTATTAAAATGTAAATATGACCTGGGTTAAAGTGGACCTAAACTCTAAAAGTAAAGATCTGCTCATAGTGAACATCTGGAATTCTTAATCAGTATCCTGAAAAAGTCTACCTTTGGTCTGGAGCTGCTCCTGAAAAATAGCAGTGCATTTCCTGTCCCTAGATCAGCCTTTTTCAACCAGGGTGTCTTCAGGGTTCTTCAGGAGTGCCTTGGCAAAATGCCTAAAAATTGCCCAAAAATTATATACAAGCCAGCGGGTGGATGAAGCCTACCTTTTAGGTACACAAAGCCACAAGTCTTCTTTGTGCACAAATACTGCCTTCTAGCCGCCTCTGTTTTAACAACCAATGATGTTATCAGTTATAAGGAGGACGTTGGGCCCCTGCACAGCATACTTGTTTGCCCCTCCCCTGCTTCTCTCCGTCAGCATTGGGGTCACATTAGCTGTGTGAGGGAGATAAACTGAGGAGAAGAGAAATATTGGAATAGTAGTCAGTACCAGTGTGAAAAAGGTGTATTTGCTTTTGAAGAATAAATCAACTGTAATGTTGGGTGTCCTATGTGTGTGGATGCTGTTGCGTTATGTAAAACCTAGTTTAGTTTATTACATTTTTTTTTTTTAACATAGAATGGGGTGCCTCATGATTGTACAGAATTTTAAAAGGGTGCTTTGATTTAAAAAAGGTTGAGTAACATTGCCCTAGATGCTCCTGTCCTGCAGCCTCCTAGCTGTATATCTCCAGTGTGAGATTATCGAAGACAGTAGTTCTCAACCACTAGGTTGTGGCCTGCTGCTGGGCATTTAGTCTGATGCAGATCCCCTAACTTCCCATAGTGGCCTGTAGTTGCCCACAGTGCCCCCAGACCACCTAAGAGCCCTCAGCTTTCACAGTGCCACCCCAATTCCCTGAAGTGCCCTCAACCTCCAACAGTGTCCCACAGTTCCCTCTAGTCTTCAGCAAAGCCCACAGTCTCATGTAGAGTACCACTAGCCTCCTCTGGAGATCCAAGTCCCCACAACTGTCTCCAACTACCTCCAGATATCTCATCCCCTACAAAGCCAACACATCTGCTACAGAATACAAAACCAGAAGCCCCATCACTCCACAGTGGCATCCACCGCTATCCAGATTCCTTCAGCATTTCAGTACATATTTTGTATTCCCATACTTGTATTTTGTGGACATAAATTATGTTACTGTTGGGGGAAGCAGTTTTGGATGAATTCACAGGGCCCTGGTCTTAAGAATGTTAGGAATCACTGAGCTAAGGCATGTCTGCCTCTGAATGCAAGTCTCACCAGATTTGGTGATATCTGTACGATGCTAATCACAGTTTCCCTTGCTGAAGAGGAAGCTGTACCTGAGGACCTGCAGTGCAAGAATCTCCCTGCTTAATTCATTCTGTGGATCTGTGATTTTGCCACCTCTCTTGCTGGCTCTTCACCATTACCACACCAATAAACAGCATTACCACACCATCAAAAGGTAAAGCTCTGTTCCTTTGCCAAGATGGCAGCCTCCGCACAGTGCAGAACAAAGCATGGTAAGTGAGAAATGGGGAAAAGATCAGCTACAATGAGACCACGGGCAGTACCAGGAACTAGTAGTCCTTTGTCCTCTGCTTGCATTGTTTGTTTAGGTACAGCTTCCACAGTACAGGTTCTCTTTAAGTCATAAATGCTGAATAACACAATAACGTTTTTATTGTAGGTCCATTTCAAGGTCATAAAACACAGAACAGCTTCACAGAGCACACATCTGTTTAGATCATTTAAATTCCATCAACTGGCACAATTTAGTGATACTTCTACTGACTGCAAATCAGCAGCCGACTTACAGTCACATCTGATCATTTGTATCACATTAGTTCTGAAGGACAGTACCTCTAGATACAAACTCCAGATTCCTGGTTGGTGCTGAAGATGCTTGGCGACTTCTCAGGCAGGTATCAGAGGTACATTTGTTTATACTGGGAAAATGAAAGCAGCTGAAATGTCTGCTTTATTATCAATATTAGAGACAGTTTTTACATTCGGCCCCTTGTGTTGGCTATAAATGTGCACCTTCTGCTGATTATAAATTGATGAGCTGCTTGCCAGTTTGTCTGCAATGGGAAATTCCCCTATTAATCATCCCATGTGTCTCCACAGACAGAAGTATATAATACCACTGGCTAACAAGAAAAGCTCTTCGATGACAGGAACCATTGCAGTGCTTCCATTATGGCCCCTATATACCGCCAGGACCCATCTGCTTCCTGCAACATGCCAAAAACGAACCTTCAGTGCACCAAATGAGCTCCACACTCAGAATATAAACAGGTATTTTAGCAGCCAACCCATCTCCCAGAAATCTGAAACACTAAAGTCTAGCAGAGGGACTGGATACTCTCTAAATTTTGGGTAGGTACTGACATAGGCACGGAAGGAGAGCATCAGTATCCATACAGTTGCCAGCATTCTACAAAAAAAAGGCCAGGAGGTGGGGCATGGGGGTCTCTATTACTGCAGGATCTGAAATGCGTTGTCACACACCTATATGCAACCACATACCAAATGGGGTGAGGGACCGCAGGAGCATGCACATTACTTTACACCTCTTTTAGCAAGTAAAGCAGTCCCTAAATTTGTTTTACCTCTATTTTGCCACCTACCTGGAGTTTAAAGGAAAGTCCAGGAGGCTGCACTAAAGCACATACCCACTTTATTGTACAGATGGGGCATGGGGGTCTCCATTACTGCAGGATCTGAAATGCGTCATCACACACCTATATGCAGCCATATAGCAAACGGGGTGAGGGACCACAGGATCATGCACATTACATTACACCTCTTTATCTCTATTTTTCCACCTACCTGGAGTTTAAAAAAAAGTCAAGGAGGCTGCACTAAAGCACATATGCACTTTATTGTACAGAAAAGCAGCTTAAAAACACCATACTGTAAGCCAGTGGGGGGGAAAAAGGTTCACGTGTATCGCGCTAACCTCACTGCTATGACCCATGGGTTATAGGTCATGTTTAAGTCATATAAACCTTAGTGTCTGTGAATCTTCAATTATTATTCAAAATTCATACTTCCACTTGATCAGTTTTCAAAAATATCACTCTTTAAATATCCATATGTGCCTCAAAAAAAACAAAAACTACATATAGTGCATTATCCCTATTGCATAAACACCAAATAAAGCTCAAAATCTAAATCTCCGTGTATATTGTGTTCAAGATTTGCATTAATCACCCAGTGTCCACTTCTACGTGGCTGGATTACACACGCTTACCCTAAAAATACTTGTACATGACTTTGAACCTCGATCCATAATAGCATCCACTCAAAAACTGATCCTTCGAATGCATCCTCATCTTCATAAATAATACCTCCGGAGAAAACGTATGATAGTGCAGTATCCTTTAACCATATAATATGTGCTCTCCTCTTCAACACCACTAGTGCAACAAAATCCACTCGCTGCCACCTTCCAAACCATGCACCTTACTGGACTTAAATGTCCATTAGCAGAGATGAGAAATGGCTCCTCTCATTCCACACTGATCTAGTTTCCAATCTCATTAGGACATCATATCATAGTTCAGAAGAGAAAGACCACATAGTGTAGTATGTATAATAAATGGGTCTATTTTATTAAAATTGTGCTTACAAGAAAACCTCTTTAAAACCACATATCTCCTCAATGTAGAAGTATTGTGTCCATTCAGGAACAGCATATGGTATACAGAACCTCTCTCAAGATGGCTGCTTTGCTACTTCCAGTTTAAATTCACATCCGATGTCACGTCCCTTGACGCGTTTCGTCACTTCCGACTTCTTCAAAGTGCTATGTTTAAGTGCTGAGGTTAGCACGATATGCATAGACATTTTTTCCCCCACTGGCATACAGTTGTGAGGGACCGCCGAGCGGCACCACTAGCACTCCACTGGTCAGGCGTGCCCAGAGCGCGGAGTCTAAGCCCCAGGGTACTTGTTCACCAGGGCCCCTGATGGTGGGGATGGACTTGTAGTACCCCGAGACCAGGTCGCCACTACTGAGCACACCTGTCAGTGGTAGGGGTGTTCGCCAGGGGCTCCAACCAGGGAGAGCCAGATGTGAGGAGGTCGGGTGACCCCGATGGGATGGATGGATGGATGGCTAAGCAAGTGCGAAGTCAGACAGGCCGAGTCGGTAACGTAGAGGACGGTAAGGTACAAGGGAGCAGGCAGAGAATCGTCAGGTCACACGCCAGGTCAGCAACAGGAGGTCAGATCTAATGAGGGGCATCCAGGGAGAGAGGTCAGGCAAGCAAGGGTCTGGGCAGGAGAAATCAGCAGGTCAAGAACAATCCGGGTCAATAAACTTACAAGGCACAGGTACAGAATCACAGGAAGCAGGTAAGTCCAGAAGGCAACGAAATGACAGCTCAGGGACCTTTAAATATCCCGCCCTGCGCTGCCATTGGTGCCCAGCGGGCGGCTGCGGCTTCTACTGCGCATGCGCGAACTCGAACGCCGCGGCCGGCCCGGACCTAGTGCCCGTGTACAGGGCGGAGCAGTGCACCTGCGCCGGGACCATCGCGGCAGGGATCGAGGGGATCCCTGACAACAGTATAGTGTTTTTAAGCTGCTTTTCTATACAATGAAATGTATATGTACTTTAGTGCGGCCTCCTTGACTTTCCTTGAATCTACATACGCCGATGGATTGTGGAGTGTAGGAGTGGTAAGCCTACCTGGAGCACGCTACCTTTCTTTCTACCTGGAGTTTACTTTAGCACCTGTCTTTACCTAAATCCAGCATTACCAGCAATCTTTGTACAGAAGAGTTTAAGGTGTTGGGAGATCTACAAGCAAGCAACCAGCTAAGCTATTTATCTAAGAAAGATGCAACATCCAGTTACCAAAATCAATGTCAGAAATAGTGATTGAAGACCCCGCTATCTATACACACACTATATACTATTGCTGCATCTACAACCAGACCAGAAGGCATTTGTTAAATTCAGATATTTTTGGAAAGTGTTGCACAGATTTGGGGTCAGAAACTCAACAACCTAATATGTCAAGACGATCGAGCCAGCCTGAACAGAACAGAATTGTGCACGGTTGTGCATCTGTGGGCACATCAGAGGGTGGATGTACATGCATGCTTGTTGTAAACAGTAGTGCTAGGTGGGCTATTGAAGGCTGAGACGTGAAAGACTCAGTGCCGAGAGATCGGATTTAAAGTGAAACTTTAGTCAGAAAATTAAATCTTGCTAGATCACTTCATGCTGGCCCCTTTATATAGCTATGGAAAACATTAAAAATAAGCATCTATACTATTTAAAATCCAGCAACACTGCCTCACCCTGCTCTGCACATGCTCAATTGCTATCTATTTTTTTGGCACTGTACCGAAAATGTTGAGGCCAATCTGCCGACAACCTAAAGATTTAATTCTGCTCAGGGGCTCTGGGCTTCAGCAAAATGGCAGCCTCCAGCAAGAAGACACAGGAACAATGCTGGAGGCAATTTACAGCACACAATCATTTTGGTAGCATAATTAATAATGTGGATTGTATGTTCCTTGTTAAAGAAAATTATTTTTTTTTATAAAAGTTGCTATGGCGAAAGTTCCGCTTTAAGTCAGATCTCTCAGAGACGTGGTTTGTGATTCTGCATCTGATCTTGATCTTCATTACCAAACAGACATGCTCCCTAATTAATCGGTTTTCCTCGCCTGGGTGATGTGCTCCTATATTGACCTCGGTTTGTTAATGGACTACAATTTCTGCCTGCCACTGTGGTACTTCGCTGCCTGCAAGTTGCTAATCCAGTCTGTCCCTGACTCCATCTCCACCTGCTGTATTGGTGATTCTGTTCCTGAATTGTTCCTGTACTCTTCTTAGCAGTGACCCTTACCTCCTATCAGCTGTGAAGGCAGCGCTAATGAGTTTCAGTGACATCAGCATCTACCAACACTTGTGCCACTCCTCTACTCTCTGTTCCATTACCTAGAGGTGCCTAGACTTCCCTCATCCAGACTCGTCATCTCACATTGACTGTGCTGACCAATTAGAATCCATCTAGCCCGTGCTGTCAACACTGCAAGGAGAGGAGAGAAAGCCACGGGGTTTCAAATTCCCGGGCCGATAAAGAGGGAAACACTGTATTCCTGTTCAAATCGCATGCAATTCTTCGCAGTGAGATTTGAGCCCATTCATTTTGTACGGGCTCAAATCACACCGCAAAGATATCGGTTTTGATATGGGAAGTGCTTGCAAGTACTAGGTATGGGCAACGAATGGATACAGGTGTTGGTATCGGTGCAACCCTATCTAAAGTGAAAAATGTTCTCAAATGTGAAAAACAAATACAAAGAACATACTTTGCATATCATTTGACCTTGTAATAAAGATTTATACCCCTTTTACTGTCGCTTTTTCTTCTCCTTTTCAAGGACTTATTTTGATGGTCAAAATTCCAAGAACGGCAACTGGAATAGTGGAATCTTATACAAGATAAAAATCAAAAAGACCTCTGTGAGCTGCCACAAAATTGTACTGTACTAAGAACAACCTAGAGCTGCTGCAAACACCAACAATGTGTTCCCACCTCAAATGGAAAAGAAAAAAAATAAATAAAATAGTGCCGCTCTACTCCCTTGGCACTATTTATTTTTCTTTTAATAGTGGAATCTTGCATTTCATCTGGAAAATAATCCATTTTGACAATTAATGTAGACAATAAAACGCATTAACGTGCGGACACAGAACAATACATGAAAACGACTCTGCACTCCGAAGATGTATCGCTCTAGAAGATGGGATATACATACATTACATCACTTCCAATTCTACTGTGACCCACAATAAAATGTTTAGTGGCCCTCACTCTGGCTAACAAGTTCCGATGAATTGGATGTTGCTGACTAGGGAGGGTGCAGGCTGGGGAAAGGTTCGTCTAGACCCAAAGCACTCTGTAGAAATAGGAAGAGAGCCCAGCTGGCGCACAAATCGCACTGCAAAGGTATCGGTTTTGCTATGACAAGCGCTTGCATGAGTAAGAGTACTTGTGCAAGTACTCGATATCGGCAACAAAACTGATACAGGTATTGGTATCGGTGCAACCCTATCTGAAACAAAACATTTTCTCAAACATGAAAAAACAAACTACTTTGCATATAATTTGGCCTTGTAATAAAGATTTATACCCCTTTTACTGTTGCTTTTTCTTCTCCTTTTCAAGGACTATTTTGGTGGTCAAAATTCGAAGAACAGCAACTGGAATATTGGAATTATTCTAGGCGTGGCTAGAAGACAGGATACACATGTTACATCACTTCCAATTCTACTGTGACCCACAATAAAATGTTAATGGTCCCCACTCAGGCTAACAAGTTTTGATGAATTGGATGTCACTGACAAGGGAGGGTGCAGGCTGGGGAAAGGTTCGTCCAGACCCAAAGCACTCTGTAGACATAGGAAGAGAGCCCAGCTGGAGTAGTTAGCAAGTAATTGCAGCCTCAGTCAATTCATCCAAGCCAAAATGTTTTGCCCTGTTCCCAAGGCTTAATCCTGGAGGACCTCCAGGATTACCTCCATGATTAAGCCCTGGTGGCGGGACGAAACATGTTGGGGACATGGCTTGAATGATTCAAACGGAGGCTGCTTTTACATGCTAACTACTCGGGCCAGGCGAGGTGTGCAGCGGCCGGGCCATCTCTTCCGATTTCTACTTCCACGTTGGAACGTAGCTATGTATGCAGAAAAATGTATTCTGTCATTCGAGAATACTTCTACCTATAGCAGTCCTCTCATTTTCTATACGAGAGAAGCATGCAAAAAAAAAAATAATATATATTTGTCCAATTTTCTGTTGTGTACTAGGCATAGGGCAAGGCGGCAGGCGGTGTGCCCCCCTCCTCCTTTGCATTCTGGAGTCAGACACAATTGAATTATACTGGTCAATCCCTTCTCTTCACTATCTGCCCAACTAGAGACTTTTCAGCTGGACATATTAGATGTTCCAGCTCTGGTTCTACAAGTCAAAGATGTTTCAGCACAAGTTAGAATGCAGCTTCTGCAGAATATCAGACTAGTACAGTGACTTTCATACTCATGTTCTGGGAACACAGAGTTATACAGGTCTTCATGACCCAGAATGGATTACATTTCTCAACCACACACCGACACTTAATCACACTTAAGTTAAAACTGTCTGGTGAAATTCAAGAAAATAAAGTCCCTCCGGATTATGAAGCCAATCCCCGAACGCCCCACTATGAACTGAACAGCTTACTTTGGGCTAATCTTCTGCATCCAGGCATTATAAAAGAGTTTACAGGTGTGTGCTGGGCAGGGGTCCCATAGGCTTCATCTTCAAACGTCTGCTTCCTCCTTCTCAAGCTGATTATTGTGCCGCTTCAACAAGATCGTGTTAGGAATGCATTAGGTGCAATTGTTGTATATTCCTAATTCAATAAAATGTACCCGTTAAAGAGAAAAAAAGGGGAATGAATTTTATCTAAAGTGATGGGTGGTTTGTTAGGGTGTAGATAGATGCACCAAAACCGCGCTGCCCAATTCCCCCTGCTAAGCTTTGCTCAGCCGTAAAGCCGAGTTGATTGATTAGCCGAGGTGTCCCGCGTGCTTATTGTTCACAAACCACTGGCTCCCTTATTGCATTATCTATACTGCTATCGCAAGGTCTGGCCGTGCAGGAAGAATGCAGCAAATGATACTCACATATCACCAGTGACAGGTGCTGCAGATTGTGCGTCCTCCCAGAGAGAGCGCACACACCTCACCAGCACGCCATAATATAGCCCAAATAAAGACAGACCTTGAGGAACGAAAAACGCTGGATACATAAATCACCGGCGCCCGTGTCACATATATCTGCCAAAATGTTAATTACAATGTACAGGACCATCTAAGCGAGTTTACAGTGTTAACCCCTTCCCTGCCACGGAGATTTATAATGTACATACTGTCAGATGGGGCTAATGAAAATGTACATGAGGACGTAAAGAAAACCATAGCCAATTACAGTTTAAAGCGGACGGTCTAATAATCATGCCAGCTTTTTACTAGGGATGCACCGATACCTTGCGGTGCGATTTGCATCAATACAATACGTATGGACGCAAATTGCACTGGAAAGAATAGCATGAAATTTGAACAGGAATACAGTGCGATTCCTGTCCAAATCACATGCAGTTTTCCCACAGCCTGAGTTCACACCGGAGAGGTACAGGAATCCTTCCTGCACCAAACCTATGCTGTCGCAGAAGGAAAAACTGGGGATTTTAAATCCCTCTGGCTTTCTCTTCTATCAGTGCAGGGATGACAGTATGGGCTAGAAGGCTTTTGATTGGTCAGCACCAAAGCCGCTTCACAGGTCTGGAGATTCCCTGAATTCCCTGCAGTTTTCTGTCCTCTACTTGCAGGGATAACTGTATGGGCTAGATGACCCTCTAGTCTAGAACGTACGACCATCCCTACACTGAGAGGAGAGAAAGCTGCACGAATTTCAAATCCCCAGGCTTTTCCTTCTGCGGCAACATGGGATCGGTGCAGGGAGGTTTTCCCGCACTGCTCCTGTGTGAACTCCGGCTATGACCAGCCTGGGTTCAAACAGGAGCAGTGGGGAAACCGCATGCAATTTGACAGGACACAATGCGATTCAAACAAGATGCTATTCTGTGTGAAATTTGTGTCAAAACAAAATGTAATACCGCAAATTGCACCTCAATCGGTTTCAGGTATCGGGAGCATTTTCATGAGTATGCGTGAAACTAATCAGCATCGGCATAGATACCGATATTGGTGCACCCCTATTTTTTGTTTGCTGTTCTATAGCCTAAGCGGCTCACTAATGTTATTTCCTACTCATCAGCCTCTGTGAGCTGCCCAGAGGATCGAGAACCTCATCTTACTGGATCAGGTCTCTTGGTTGGATCTCTGCTTAGACACTGAATGGCTGGAGACTCTTTTGGCAGAAATCACATGACCTTGGTGGGTGAGACAGGTCATGGTGCCTTCTGTGTTTGCAGTAGCAGACAGGTAAGAAATAACGTTTTTGTAAGCAGCTTAGGTCACATAAATGAAAGGAAACGTAGGTTAGGGTTACTCTTACATGACATGTCCACTTTAAAGTGGAGTTCCACTCACACTGTAAAAAAAATAAAAGTCAGCAGCTACAAAAAAACTGTAGCTCCTGACTTTTAAAAAACAGCCACTTACCTGTCCCTCGGTCCCGTGGTGTGTCCCCCTGCAGCCCGTTTCACCAGCTGTCTGGTTTTCCAGGCACCGCCATCTTTATCGCGGGCTCCCAGCTGTGACAGCTAGCAGCTTCACATCCGGGTGCCCACTGCGCATGCATGAGTAGCACTGCGCTTCATGAATAGTCCTGTAGTCTTCTGGGACCTGTCGTGTCCCAGAAGACTACGGGGAGGGAAAGGGGGGGGGACAACTTCCGCTTCCGATCGCCTAGGCGATCGCAGCAGAAGTGGGAGCGGGTGCCTGTCAATTTCGGGTACCTGCTCCCCAAAGGTGCCAATCCTTAATGGGGAGCGGGGGACCAATCTTTAAGAGAATTTAAAGCGATTGTAAACCAAACCCTCACCTTGTAAAACAACCCATTCTGTTTAAAGTGGAATTGAACAGTAAACATTGGTGTATAGATATAAAAAGCATTATAAACACTTTTTTTTCTTATAAGTGGTCACATTCTCTCGGTTCTCAGCTGCATAAGAGCTTGGGGAGGAGAAACCGAAGAACACTGATCTTCCCAGTGAATGGCTGGGAGGGGGGGGGGGTGTCAGTACAAATCTGATTATTGGAGGAGAGCAGGCTGAATTCCCAGCACAGCTACTACGTTGTGCTCTCTCCCTAGTGTGGTTAGTTTTTAATAGGAAAGCAGAATGGACTGGCAGAAACATCAGGGATTTCACACAAAGGAACCAATACAAAGAGAAAAGGATACTTTTTCATACAAGAACATGTACAACAGGTACATATCAGGAGTATGAAATTTCGGGTTTACATATTCTTTAAAGTGGAACTCTAGGATTATGAAAAATCTATGTGCCCGATGTGTAAAATGATGTCCCCTCTCCTGAGTTGTAGATGCGATCCTGACATTTACTGCAAGACTATAAAATCAATACTTTTGTTTATGCCAGATAGTAAAGCTCCCGCTGTACTTCCGCCCCAGAAAAATACACAGAATACACTGCGTGAATGGCAAAATACACAGAAGTGAATGGCCAAGGGAAAAGGGGGGGAAGTTAAAACAACACTAGTGCTTCCGTATAAGACCCACAGCTCTCATATTTGAGGCAGGATGGAAGTGTAGCAGGAGCTTTACTATCCAGCAGAAACAAAAGTATTGATTTTATGGTACTGTAATAAATGGCCGGATAGCTTCACAACTCAGGAGAGATTTTTCAAAATCTTGGAGTTCCGCTTAAAAGAAAAGAAAAAAAAGATACCACAGCTGAAGTAGTAAAGCCAAATAGTACAAATAATGACAGAGATCCCACAGCTCCCCAACACTGACCTAGTAACTATAAAATACTTTTTCTTGAATTTTAAAAATCACCTTTTATTTCAGAACTACGGCCAAAGTTCTTTTGGTCCAACCTCTCCTGTGGGTCACAGGACTGCACTTTGTTCTGCACTTCTATGACTCATTTTCATTCAACAGTGGGCTAAAGTCTACTGTCAGCTGACATCACAGAGCCAGTCCAGACTCTGGAGAGATCCCAACTTTAATGTCGGGATCTGCCCAAGCTCCTAAACCAGCACCTAGCTCAGCCTATCAGCGAGCCACTGAGAGCCTGAGCCAGCTGCTTCCACCCTCTCCACAGCCTGGCACTCCAGTGAGAGCTTTGGGGCAGAACAGAGACTGACAGTCACCGCCTCTCTGCTCACTGAAGGCTGAGAACTGAGCGATCAGCAGTCTTTGATCGCTCAGTTCTCTGTCTTAGATGTGCAGGAGCAGATGCAGAATCAGATCGATGCTGCATCCACCTATGTGAGTATAGAGGTCTTTTGTTTGATTCTCGAACCTCTCTTTAAATGTAATTGCAATCAAAATAACACATTTTTTAAAAAAATGACACCAGAATTATAATAAAAGATAATGTTCAATATCAGATATATTGCAAAGTGAAAACATTCCAGGACAAATCTCGAACAGTCCTAAAAGCTCAAGGGGGATTTAGAAAAGTCTTCTAACATAGCAACTAATGAGATTCCTCATATTTTCTACACTGCGCTGCAGAAGACAGTTGGGTGTGAATTGGTTAATACGGGCAACAAGAACATTTTACTGTTAGCATGCTTTTCTTACATCAGCCACTAAGTATGGCGAATGGAAATGGCGAGATGTGAACACTCATCTGAAGGGGAATAGCAGCACACTCAAAGACGAACAATGTAAAAAACTGTTCCCACTGACAAAGTCTTGCCCTAGGACGTAACGCGTACGGGGGAGAAGCCACGCCTTTGACGTCAAAAAAGGAGAAATTCTGGCGCACAGAGGTGAGGTAGGCTGAGGAGCCGTGTCCTTTGCCTGTGTTCCTGGTATCTTCTGTGTCCTACATCCAGCCCTCCACCTCTTCCGGTGACATAACTTCTGCCGGTGAGTTCCATGCTGGTCAGCGTGGAATCTTCCTGGTCCAGACGGTGTTGGACTCGCTCTGCTGCAACCCCATGACATCCAGGTGGTCTCCCAACCAGCATACACAGCTCCACACTGTCCCAGCTTACATCCATGGCACCCTAAGTGTATGACCAGTGGTACGGAGAGGAGTGGCCACATCCCCCTACACAGATGAGCTTTGTGACGGGAGTGACTTTGGGTGGGGGGCTCATGGAACACAGCTCAGTTTGGAGAGGTGGGAAGACCCCTGTCTCAGCTGCCCCATATCCCTCTTATGTGTAAGTCACCCTGTTAGGGGTACAGGGTGATCTGTCCTAATATAGTGTGGGGGTTGTTGATTAATGCCATCTGGTTGCATCCCATTGTTCTATTGTTTGTCTGGTTTGGGAGCAAACTATTATGGGATGTATGTGTTTGTGTGTATTAGCTTAGTGTGGGGTGTCTCCAGCAGCCCTCCCTCCTGATGGGACTGTCTGCTGGTGTGAAGTTTGAATATCTGTGGGTCTCTTCTTACTAAATATAGTAACATTGTGTGTCATTATGCAGGGAGGGGGGATTGTCCCCTGAGTGTATATATCTTGTATCTGTGTTAAAATAAAACTACCTCCTGGTTTACTTAGACTGGTGTCGTCTGGTCTTGTATGGTTGGCTATGGTGTCTGTTGTCGGTGTTCGGACAGGGAAGCGGTATTCTAACAGAAGTACTCAAGCGAAGTCTGGGTCGGTTCCGTTACAAGCTTGCTATTCTCTTGCCTCTTGTGAGTGTTTTAAATCCTATATTATTAAATACAGCACCTAATTACTGCACTTAGACTGGTGCCTCCTGTTCTCTTTTTTGTCTACACCTGTGACGTCACCCACGGCTATCTGGCATCCATGCATTGCGATTTAGAGCGCTTGGTTATGCACTTTTCAGTAAAAGTGCCTTCTTTGTAAGTGTGTTTTTACATATTTTTTAATAAAAGTTTATTATACAGTGAGCACTATTTTTCTGCCTTTGTCTCTTTCCATATGTGGTTCAAGTAATGGGAAGATACACCGTCCGAGACTGATAAGAGCCTATACGCCCCAGAGGGAAAATGCGTTCTTTGACCTTTTCTGTTAACGTAGAGGTCATGCCCCAGAGGTGAGCAGCTGTAATTTTGTCTGGTGAAGGGGAGTGTACACGATCTACACTTGGATATTTCTGCACTTTAATGCACGGATTGTGTCCCGTTACCCTGCAACGGAGTATTTCCCCATTTCTCTTGGACATTTCTGCCTCTTTTATATATCTTTGTGCTGCCCTGTGTGTGTATATTTGTTTTTAGGTATTGTGGAATTTGCCTTAGTGTTCAGCTTGTAATTAGTAGGTTTGTTTATGTTATCTTGTTTGCGCTTTGTTTTCCTTCTTTCCTTCTTTATTAATGCAAAAAACTGACCATCCCATCAAAAATCAGTGATCAGTGGTTAGTAGGGGCAACAAGAACATTCTACTGTTAGTATGCTTTCTTATATCAGCCGTTAAGTGCAGCAAATTGAAATGATGAGATAAAGACTCTCAAAAGACGAATAAATGTGAAAAAATTGAACAACCCATCAGAAAACTAACACTCTTAGCTAACCGACGCCAGTTGCTGCACTATCTGTATTGAATAGGATTGTTCACGTTGGCAGTTTATACAAAAAGCAATGTAATGGGTCTTGGTTTCCCGACGGTGGAAATTCAACTAACTACAGAAGAGCCACAGTCACCTCACTGACCTTCCCTGGTCTGAAGTCTACATAAAAGAAGTGCAGTGGGTGCCAGAGAACACGAGACCCCAGTTCATGAAGTCACAAGACAAGCAGCCACAGACCGGGAGGACAGAGGATCCCTGGCAGGAGACTGCATCTGTTTAGGGTCACATACTGGGCAGATCAAAATGAGAACAGATAAAATACAGACATCTTAGAAAAGCGTAAAGAGACCTCAACAAGATCCACACAAAGGCCGAATTATAAAAATAAGATTTATAGAAAAACTATTTTAAAAAAAAACAATGTGCTTATCACATAGATTCTCTTATACTGCTGTTCTTATGTCTCCTTTTAAAGGAGAAGTTCACCTTCGGGAACATGTTACATGTTCCACCTGTTATCACCCCTGGTTCACATATATGCAGCGGTGCGGGCCGCGTTCTGCGCAGGCACAAGAGCCCATTCACTTGAATGGACTTCCGTGCCACGCAGGGAAGAAGTCCCTGCACTTCTTCTGAAAACGCAGCCCGCACGGGAACCACAGTTCCCAGTACGGTTGCGTTTTCCAGTGCGGGTGGCGTGCCATTAGAACTAATGTCACCCACCCGGGGGCGGCATTCCTCTGTGCGGGTGGTGCGCCTGCACAGACTTTTGTGCAGATCTGCAGCCGCACCACCCACACATGTGAACCAAGCCTCAGGGTGGAACATGTAACATGTTCCTGCAGCACTTCCCCTGATTCCAAAGACACCCTCCCCCCCCCCCCCAGGACAGTGGGCCAGGAATCTTCTCCCGCACCCGCTGTCACGATTTGAAAAGAGCTTGGCTGTGCGGGGCTCCACCCACATGGCCATGTCATTCAGAGTTCTGCGAATGAATAGGCTACAAATACCAACAACCTTTGCAGCTGACGGCTTGTAGTTCTCAATGAACTACGATGGCACTGGTGAGCCTCCTCATAGTTTATGGATTCTTCCTAGACTAAAGTAACTGCCTGCCCGTTTCGGAGGTACAGGCTGACAGCTACACTGTCAGTCTGCAGAAGCCTGCCATTGCACCTGCGATCTGCTAACTGCAGGTGCAATGCTTTCCAGGCTCCTAACAGAAAAATAATTTGTAAATGCGCACCAAATTACAGATATTACCTTGTAAAAGTAGCAATAACATCATCACTATGTTGAACATAGCCTGTGCAGAAAACAGAGCTGTGGGAGGGGCCCAACAGGCTTCACGCATTACACAAAATTACAGGAGGGGTAGATACAAGACCAGTCACCCTGCACAAGGAGAGAGAGTAGCAGAGAGTGGTCTTTGTTACAGGAAGTTATTGCACAGAGGGAAGGTTTCACACGGGTCTGGAAGAAATACACAAAGCACATCTAGATTCAAGGGACAAGACAAGTGACGAATGTATTTAGATATTATTTGCTTATCCTGGAAGTTGAGCTTTAACTCGTTAGTTTAGGTCTCCCCAAGTAAGCCCTCCAACATTATATCTATAATGTACTGTAACAGAACCGGACCCGACTGCACTAGGGTATTTCTGTTAGCCTCCCACTTCCCTGTCTGAACACAGATCCATGGACACCCCTGCTGGCCATACAAGACAAGACAGCACCTTACTTGAAGGAAACAAAGGAGATATATTGCTTTATTTTAACATAGATACAAGATATATACACATTCAAGTGAACAACCCACCTCCCTGCATATGGACTCAGGGCGGGGCAAACCAAATCTAGCAACCAGAGACACATCAGCAGACAACCCCATCGGGGGAAGGGCTGCCGGAAACACCCCCCACCAAGCCAATGCACATAGACACATACATCCCATAATAGTTTGCTCCCAAACAAGACACACAATAGAACAATGGGATGCACCATGTGGCAGTAAACGATGACCAACCCCCACCTATACATGTCTACACAATATCAGGACATTCCACCCTGTACCCCTAAGAGGCACAGGGTAACTTACACATAATAGGGATATAGGGAGCTGAGACGGGGTCCCTCCACCCCCCAAAGTCACTCCCGTCACAACTACCTAATGCAATGTACATCAAGCTACAAAAAGAAGACCTGGACTATTTACTGCTGAAAGTCTACTATTTTTATGAGACCGGTCACTTCTACCTGCTACTGACAGAGCTGTCCATACATCTGCAGCCATGACTGAATAGCTCATGTAACCAAGACCTAAACCCACATTTTAAAGCAACAGAAGTGAGTCCATTCGCTGATCCGTCACCTCTGCTCCTCATAAGATCGGCTTTCGGCTTCTCTGTCTCCTCTCATGCTGCTGCCTTCCTCTGGGACTATCCATCACATGCAATTATTCACTAACCCTTCTAGATTGGCAGACATACATTTATTTTTGTATGAAAGACATAGAACACTGTATATGCATGAACGTAATGGCACATTTGCTACAGTAAATAATAACTGTGACAACGACAAGAACTTGTCTAGTTGGTTACCAGATGCAGGATGAAAGTGACAGCTCCTCAACAGGTGAGCCGCGTCTCTTGATACAGTGTAAATTCAGACATCATTTTTTAGAATGTAAAGCATCCAATGCGAATAAAAAAAGGGGGGAAAAACAAGGGATGTTCTAAATGATTTATAGCTATAAAATGTTTTCAAACAAATGCAGTGAGAATGCTGACAGTATACTGATCTGCTCTTTGTAATTCACCCCTACAAGGCTTAATTTGGGTTAAAACTGCGCTGTTTACACATCAGCGGTAAGCACCACAGAGCCTTCAGTAAAAAAATATTCTACATTAGAAAAATACGCAACGTTTCCTTTTCGTTACTGTTTTACCTGCGGATGCAGGCAGAATGGAAATATTTTCTGTCCGTTTCCATCAGTCCTCTCTCGGCAGCATAGCAAACCATCAACACCCTTCTTAGCAGCTCTGAGTCCCTCCGTGTCTTCCAGCTTCTCTGTGACCTGACAGTACCCCGTGGTTGTGACATCACTGTAGCAGCTCTGGAGAGGATTGTGATGCTGGCAGAGGTAAAGTAAGGTCATGGATTTTACAGGAAAGTCCAAAACTAAACAGGAAACTATGAAGAAGCAGCATGGAGACAATGGCAGGTCTCACTCCACAAGTGAGTGAACAGCCACTACCAAAAAGATGAGAAATATGCGCAGTGTATTGGAGTGGATGACCTCCCACGTGGACTCCATACAATGTACAGGAGTGGAGGACCTGCCACGTGGACTCCATACAATGTACAGGAGTGGAGAACCTCCTACGTGGACGCCATACAATGTACAGGAGTGGAGAACCTCCTACGTGGACTCCATACAATGTGCAGGAGTGAAGGACCTCCTACGTGGACTCCATACAATGTACAGGAGTGAAGGACCTCCTACGTGGACTCCATACAATGTACAGGAGTGAAGGACCTCCTACGTGGACTCCATACAATGTACAGGAGTGAAGGACCTCCTACGTGGACTCCATACAATGTACAGGAGTGAAGGACCTCCTACGTGGACTCCATACAATGTACAGGAGTGAAGGACCTCCTACGTGGACTCCATACAATGTACAGGAGTGGAGGACCTGCTACGTGGACTCCATACAATGTACAGGAGTGGAGGACCTGCTACGTGGACTCCATACAATGTACAGGAGTGGAGGACCTGCTACGTGGACTCCATACAATGTACAGGAGTGGAGGACCTGCTACGTGGACTCCATACAATGTACAGGAGTGGAGGACCTGCTACGTGGACTCCATACAATGTACAGGAGTGGAGGACCTGCTACGTGGACTCCATACAATGTACAGGAGTGGAGGACCTGCTACGTGGACTCCATACAATGTACAGGAGTGGAGAATTTCCTACGTGGACTCCATACAATGTACAGGAGTGGAGGACCTGCTACGTGGACTCCATACAATGTACAGGAGTGGAGGACCTGCTACGTGGACTCCATACAATGTACAGGAGTGGAGGACCTGCTACGTGGACTCCATACAATGTACAGGCGTGGAGAACCTCCTACGTGGACTCCATACAATGTACAGGAGTGGAGAACCTCCTACGTGGACTCCATACAATGTACAGGAGTGGAGAACCTCCTACGTGGACTCCATACAATGTACAGGAGTGGAGAAACTCCTACGTGGACTCCATACAATGTACAGGAGTGGAGGACCTCCTACGTGGACTCCATACAATGTGCAGGAGTGAAGGACCTCCTACGTGGACTCCATACAATGTACAGGAGTGAAGGACCTCCTACGTGGACTCCATACAATGTACAGGAGTGAAGGACCTCCTACGTGGACTCCATACAATGTACAGGAGTGGAGAATTTCCTACGTGGACTCCATACAATGTACAGGAGTGGAGGACCTCCTACGTGGACTCCATACAATGTACAGGAGTGAAGGACCTCCTACGTGGACTCCATACAATGTACAGGAGTGACGAACCTCCTACGTGGACTCCATACAATGTACAGGAGTGGAGAACCTCCTACGTGGACTCCATACAATGTACAGGAGTGACGAACCTCCTACGTGGACTCCATACAATGTACAGGAGTGGAGGACCTCCATAATAGGCACTTCTAAGTGCAGTACATCCACATATTTATTGGTGAAAACAGTTAAAACCACTTACAGAAGATAAGGCTCAGGCATATGAAATGTCATTGCAAGGCTCCTGTCACTGTGTACTGGAGCTCACTGTACCGGCCAGCAGCAGCAGAGGGAGCGCAGGTGTGATTCCAAGATGGCCACTGCTCTTCCTGGGCTGCCTTGGAACACACATTATCCACGTAGAATGCATGTCCCGGAAGTGACGTCTATGGTGGGCGATGCCTATTCCCACTGTCCCTACAGATATGAACTCTACTTCTGCACTGGACCTCCATATAAACTGTCTATGGATGACATGCAATGTACAGGAGTGGAGGACCTCCATAATAGACTGTCTGTGGATGTCATACAATGTACAGGAGGGGAGGACCTTCATAATAGACTGTCTATGGATGACATGCAATGTACAGAAGGGCAGTACCTCCATAATAGACTGTATCGGCAGTGTCCATGAAGTGTACGAAGCAGATGATCTCCATAAATGCCTGTGGACTCCATGCAGTGTACAGGAGTGGGGTACCTCCATAATACAATGTCTGGATTCCATGCAGTGTATAGGAGTGGAGGAACTTTAAAACATTCTGCATTTGTAGACTTCATGAAGTGTAGGACCTCTATAAAAGTACTGCATCTGTGGCCGCCATACTGTGTACAGGAGTGGGGGACCTCCATAATAGATTGTCTGTGGATTCCATGCTGTGTAAGGGAGTGGAGGAACAAGAGATTAAATGGCAGTAATCGGGCAAGCATTACAAGTCCCATAAAGTCCATACAAGTACAACTTGAGCAAACAATCCTGTATTGCTATCCACAGCTCATTTAAGGCAGCCACCCCAGAGTAGAAAGCAGCATCTGTAATAGAACAAAAAGGGAAAAAGGGGGCGCCCACTAAGCACAGCATTGAAATCATCCACTTTATTAAAATACAATTAGCAACTCACTAGGTTAACAGATCAAAGTCATATCTTCATAAGAATAGTCCCATTGATGTATCCTCCTGCCTACACAAACACAATGATCTATGTGGAAAGATCAAGATTGCTAGAAAATTAAACACAACATGCCAGTAACCACCTTGGAATGCACAGGGGGAGCAGTTGTGAAAGTAATGTCACATGGGTTGCCCTGTGGGTGCAGCTACACATTTCAAAGCTTCCTGCACTTTCTTCAGGCCAATGGGAACAACGTGGATATATGCCTTTCATCTGTTAACCCAGTGAGTTGTCAACTGTATTTTAATAAAGCAAAGGATTTCAATGCTATGCTTAGTGGGCACCCCCTTTCTCCCTTTAAGGGAGTGGAGGACCTCCATAATACTCTATATGTTTGTGGACTCTATACAGTGCACGGAAGTGTAGGACCTCTTTAAAAGTACTGTGTCTGTGGCCTTCATACAGCGTACAGGAGTGGAGGACCTCCATAATAGACTGGCTGTGGACTCCTGGCAGTGTAGGGGAGTGGGGGGACTTCCATAAAAGACTGTCTGTGGACTCCATACATTAGAAGGGAGTTGGAGATCTCCATAATAGACTATCTGTGGACTCCATACAGTGTACAGGAATGGAGGACCTCCACACAAGCACCCGTGGACTCATGGGAATGCACTACAGAGCACAGTGGTCTTTGTTCACCATGAAACAGGGTCATCACCACTCAAACCGATGTTTAATTTACAACATTTAAACTGGATCAGGATGCATGACTTCTCTTCTGAGATGCTGTATTTCAAAATGCAGCCAATGTGTTCCTTGGTTCTGGCTCTGACCTCTCTCTGCGCACGTTGAAGCCCACCCTTACAAAGCCAGAGAGGGGGGAAATAGAGAAAAATCGTGTGAAACAAAGTCACAGCAGAAGAAAATGCAATGGATTATATACAAACTGAGGGACTTTCTGACTTTAGCCTAGCTGCAGTGTGTCCTGGTTTGGTATTTCTTTTTATTATGGATTCATAATTTGCTTTATTTCACCAAGTAAACCATAGGCAATCCATAAGTCAATAGATACGAGATCCTTGTATTATTGGCAGCAGTGCCTGGACGTCTACATACTGCCCTCATCGCTGAAATATTAAATCACTGCTCCTTACAAGGACTATGGAAAAACATGTCTGTGTGTATGACATTACTAAACAGATGAAATTATGCACATTATCCCTGTCTGACCTTCTGCAATTCATAAATAACTGGCTAATTTAGAGGAGCTGGACTTGTCCCAGGTAGTCATTACAACACTAAACTGACTTTCGACTTTTTGTTGTCAGTGGAGCTTGTGTTCTCTAGGTCCGCCATTCTCAACCGGGACTCCTCCCATCTGATGGAACCTCCATAGTTTTGGGGCCAACACCACTTTGCAAAGATGATTTAGCTGTCTAGGCTGTATGCACATGTATTAAAATAATCTCATTTATGCTAGATGTTTTTGTCAGGATCTGGTGGGGGAAAAAAAAAAAAAAAAAAAAAAGAATTGGGCTGGTGCGTATTTACACAATCCTTTCATGTAATTCATTCTAGTGGCTAGAATATTCTTTTGTTCTTGCCACTAGACTGAATTATGCAAGCATGTGTGTAAATTATACCAGCAAGTTTCTAAATGCAGGTTTGAGGCATTTTTTAATGCCCCTAAATTCTGCTTAGAATACAAATCTAAATGCCACAATGTGTATGGATACATTGGCTAATATAGAGCTGCGTTCAAAAGGCAGCAAAAAATAAAAAAAGAAAAAAGAAAATGCTTCCAAAAGCATCCTTTTATTCTGCCCATGTGTATGAGGCCCAAGGGTGGAATTCTGACCACCACTGTAAAGGTTATATTCTCCCTACTGATCACAATAGAAGGTCCATTTCTCCCATTGACCCTCAAAGAACTGGTGTTAGTAAGATCTGAGACCTACAAAAATGATTCCATAATTATCTCTTTGTATGAGATTTTTAAGTCTATGTACCAATAAAATTTGTTAAATTGTTTTTATGAAATTTTGTCGAGTGCCTAAAAAGTAAATGTGTGTTGCAAAGATAATTTGCAAACATCGGTGATAAATTAAGACGTGGCACTGTGTAGTTGTCAAGAAATGCACAGGAACCAAAGAGACTCTGCTCGTGGCCATACAGATGGTGCGCATGCACATGCATGAACGCACACACAGGTGCGCATTGACACCAGGCGGGCATTGGTTTCTGATGCCAGTGCCGTTTCATCTGATCTTGGATTGCCCTTCTGTTGCCGACCTGATCTGCTCTTGACCTCCTGAACACCACCAGCACCGACCCCCGGCTTGTCCCTGGACTGCGATTCTGCCTCACCCCTCTGCTCATCTGCCTTGCTGTTACCAACCCCAGCCCGTCTTCTGACTACTGCCTGACCTGCCTGCTAGTTGCTGACCTGGACTGTATGACCCTGCCTCTGTTATACATCATACACCTGAACCAGCCACCCTGTACCTGTCATCAGCTCCTGCTCTTCTGCCAGCGTGCCATCTGTCAGCTGTCCTTGTGTAACCTGACGCACATCAACATCCACCAGAAGACTTTTCAGACACTCGCGTTACTCTGCTCTGGTGTTCCCTGTTACTTTACCAGGGCTCCTGAGCCAGAGTTATAAGAGAAGCTTTCCTTTATGCTCAGACTCCATCACCAGGTACATTACAGTAGTTCAGTAACAGGTCCCACAAGAACCCCCTGGTGGTCACCCACAACAGTGCACATTACTACTCACAGGGTTCACACTTCTATCCTGTCTCTTTGTAGGCAAGGAATGGATCAGAACCAGCTAAAGCTTTGCTGAAAACCTTTCTGTGCAAAAATGAGCACTGGATCCTGGATATTATAAGCAGGGTATAGCAGGTATCCAGAAACTCATGGTGCAATGCAGAACATGGCGTAACCCCAAGAACAGAACATAAAGTGCTATGAAAGGGATAGGAAGGTAATACTACACAGCGCCACAGGACATGCTAGCACTGTACAGGTCAATAGGTGGTCAGGGAGTTCTGTAAGTGGACAGTACCAGGATCTGGGATGTACTGGCACTCCAGAAACCAAGAGGACTGAGCTAAGGTCATGCCCTAGCCTCAGTGGCAGGGATCACGGCAGGACACACAGGCCAAGTCAGGCCAGGATCCAGAGTGGCCTTTTTTCCAAGTTTACAAACTCTCTGCACGTCCATCCCCAGCTTCCATAGGGCCGGGGACGCTGCTGG
This sequence comes from Staurois parvus, assembly GCF_062004578.1. Classification (NCBI taxonomy): domain Eukaryota; kingdom Metazoa; phylum Chordata; class Amphibia; order Anura; family Ranidae; genus Staurois; species Staurois parvus. Next base: position 1,027,140 of record NW_028319126.1, read on the forward strand.
GGGATTCGGTTCACTGAGTCATTTCAGAAACCACAGCTCTCTCCGCAACAGAATGCCATTAACCCTATCCTAACCACAGAAGCTTAGAATAGGCACCAGCAACTGCAGCTCGACCCCTCCAGGCACTCAACGGGTTCGGCTTAACGGCCATGCGAAATAGCATGGGATCAGATGTACTTAGAGTGTTTAATGCAAGACAGACATGCCCTGGCATTGAGGGCTCTGGGCCGTGCCCTTCCCAAAATTTAAACACCCCAGAAAGAGCAGCTGGGTCCAAAACCTCCTCATTACTCCAGTGGAAAACAGAACAGGAGGGTGTAGCGAGGGAAGAAGCACAAAGAACATTGTTAATGAGTTTAAGAATTTCCAATGTAGCCAGCTGGGAAGTGGAGAGACGGCAAATTGCAGATTGTCATGAACAGAGTTCATAACGCCCCGAGGCTACAATTTCAAATCATTGTTATGTTTTTTTTTCTTTTCCAAACATACTAAACACAACCGTGCACACATTAACATTCCAGAACCACAAGTTTCATGCTGCAGGCCTCTGAATGTGACAGCACAGAAATAATGCAGCAAACGAAGGACTGGTCTATAGAACATTATCTGTACAAGATGGCAGCTACCTGTCCCATGTCTGAGCGCCAAATACGGCTGCTAATAACAGACTTGATGAAACTCAATACGGCCAGTCCGCTATTGTCATGTGTAATCGCATCTGATGGATAGATCAAAGCAATGAATTCAAAAGCTCCTAGACAGTGCCTGGGAAACCTCCAGTTCTGATGGGTGACGGAACGCGGGGGGGCAGGGAGAGCCACGGCGTGTGAAGAGGTGGCCGAGGGAGATTAGTAAGAAAGTTTGTGAGAAACGCACAAATCCTCAGAGGAATTTCACAAACCGTCGCCCTTTCAATCAAGTAACTGATAAAACAGAATGGGACACAATGGAAACCGGCTCTGCATTCTTGATGGTGGAAGAGTGATTAAATTACTTTGGATTAAAGTAAAATTTATCACATTTCCATGGACCAGAAACATTACAATTCTGAACCATGTCCGCTAAATCTCCTCAAATGTATGCAGAGTTTACAAACATGGGTGTAGTAATTTAGCGCCCCCTTGCCTGCTGAACAACAGCGCCACCAGCCGTGCTCAATCCTGACAATGCAGGTTCTTGGCCATTTTGCCACCAATTCATCCATCCAAATTTGTTTATTATTGTCATCTGATTTATCTTACATACTGCACACCATTTAATTGGGCCTGAGGTTTACAACTCCCATCTGGAGATGCAGGACTTTGGCCTCGTCTGCCACAAGGTGCATGATGCCCAAAGCAGTCAGCTTCTAGAGTGTTCATGGACAGCAGAATGTCAGAGAGGAAGAGGCAGGCAGATACCTCAGACAACAGGCAGTATACCAATATTCATCCTTAAAGTGTAACTTTAGTCAGAAAATTAAGATCTTACTTCAGTCTGGCCCCTGTTGCAGGTATGGCTATGAAAAAGATTAAAAATAAGTGGCTATATGGTTTAAAATTTGTAATATACTGGATCACCCTCCTCTGAACATGCTCAGTTGCTCTCTATTTTTCGGCACTGTGCCAAATTTATAGAGTCTGGTTTATAGGTAGAATATTTGATAAATGTCATGACTTATGTGAAGTTTGTGCACAGCATTTAGTTTTTCTGAACTCGCTTTTACAGTAATGTAAATCCACAAGTAGAAATGTCCAAAAGTATTTTCACCATTGTGGTTTCTCTACAAAATTGAAAATAAAAAAATGGTTTAAAAAAGGATAAGTACAGGGTTATGAAGCAAAAAAACAAAAAATATCCATATTCATCTGTATAGTTAGCACTTTCGCCTAGCAGTTCTAGGGTTGTCAGTTTGAATCCTAACCATGACACCTGCCTGGAGTTTGCATGTTCTCCCTATGCCTGCGTGGGTGTCCTCTCACACGCCAAAGACATGCTGGTAGGTTAATTGGCTTGAGTGTGCGAATGTGAGTTAGGGACCTTAGATTGTAAGTGCCTTGAGGGCAGAGACTGATGTAAATGTATAACATACTGTACAAGTAAAGCACTGTGTAAATTGATGGCGCTATACAAGTACCTATAATAAAAAGGAAATAAGATGCAGCTGTCCCACATCGGCTATAAGACTGAGAAGTGGAAGATCACCTGACCATTGAATTGCCTCAGAGCAGACAGCAAACTGTCAGTCACCACTCTCTGCTCCTCCAGTATTCACTGGAGCACCAGGCTGGAAACGGGGATGGGAGCAGCTGTTGGGTCAAACAGCCAAGTGGATCCCAACAATATTGTTGGGATCCTTTTAGAGCCTGGAGCAGCTCTGCCTCAACAGCGAATAGTGGGCTATAGCCCACTATCAGCTGACTCTGGGTCACAGAAGAACAAAAGTAGGGGTTGAATGAAAAAAAAAAAAAAATATATGAACAGATTCCCCCAACCACAACAAATCCTTCCTGCTGTGCTATTGTATTCTGACAGCAGAGAGCCCTCCTCACAGGCAGGATACAATGACCAGTGTTGCGGCTGTAGCTGGTGGCAGGGATCCTTTGGGAAAAACCCAACAGGCTGGTTGTACACAAGACAGATCGACTTGAGTACAACCAGCAAGCCCATACCTGGATCAAAATTCATCCAGTCCCTGCTGAACCAGCCAATTATCAATCAATGTATGGCCAGAATAAGTGTATTCTTAAGACCCACAAGTGATATATGGCCAAAAAAAAAAAAACTTTGGCTATACTTGTCTTTTAGGATTACAAAAAGAAACTGAAGAAAACGTGTGCAGGACACACCCATGATCTGTCATGTGCATCCATTCCAGCTGTCATGTTGGAAGACCTCTGAGGATGTAAAACACGAACCATAAAATGGCCCATTTTCAAACTATTTGCAGGAGTTTTCCTCTGTAGAAATTTTATATAGACACCCCAAAGTGAAGGTAGAGCCATAACTTTGTTCCAGTAAATCTAAATATTCATGTATAACAGTTATTGTCTAAACACATTACAGAATTTGGCTCCGTGAGGGATACCTCATTGTTTGTAATTCACAGTTCAGAAGAGAACAATCTGTGTATAAACATGTAAAGGGGTTAAAGAACAATACATTACATTACTGATATAAATTACATTGGCGCATAAACAGCCTTCCCCACTCCGTCCAGGGTTTGTTTTTTTTTATTATAGGAAGCAAAGCTGGTTTTTAATAAATAATGAGGCAAAAGGACAAAAATCAATTACCAGGTCATAAACGTTCTCTAGGAGGGATTGAAGTGAAGCTGCCTCAGCTGAAGAGAAGATAAGATACCTGATAATGGCATATATAGCAGCCAAAAACTGCCATGAGCCTGGAAAAATGATGGGGAGGCGGTCAGGATGAACAGACCCCATGTACTAGAGTCATGTAGTAACCCATAGCGGGATCTACATCACATCCAAACATCTGCCCTCATCTGGCAGAAGCATGAGAGCGTGACATAGCGGTGAGGAATTACCAGAAATGGTAGCTTGTGCTGATCATGAGATTATCCCTATAGCCTGGCCAGGGGTCACCTAAGCTGAACATAGAGTGCCGCTAATGCAAAAGGGAACGTACAGAGTACAATACGTACAAAGTCTTCTTGGCTCTCCACCACATTGCACTGTACACTTAACATGCGTGTTTAGGAATCACAATGAGCAGATGTTGTTCTGGCTCTTCGCCTCTTATATTAATGGTTTCATTTTATCTCGACCTGGCAAAGCTCCTGCTCACAGCCGCGGATGGCTCATAACCAGGGAGTCTGTTGAGGAAATATGAAATAGATTCTATTCCTAATACAAACAGTCAACAGGAAAATTATAAATGACATGAAACTGGCATCTGTTCCAAACCATGTCCCCACCAACTGCCCTGTAATGTCTCCAATGAATGCAGGCCACATTGTGCAAAAGGAACAAGCCAACGTTTCCCATTCAATAGAATGAAAGGAGTGATGGGGAAAGGGGGGCTGTCCTTAGGTCTTTGCTCCCACTCTGACATAGGATGGGGTGCTGCAGCTACGCACTGACCAGGAAAGACGATGCTAGCGGCTTTGTCCGATGGTGAACACCATCGTCAGCGCTGACATCAACTCACAGCCAGGCATTGAGAGTTTGAGCACCCCACTGGGCTCCAGTGTACAACACCGGTGAGGCTGTAAGCAGAGCCGTGGGGAACTGATGACCCCATTACCATCTACAGTTGTGTCCAAAATTATTCAACCCCCACTGAAATTGAGTGTTTTGGCCAGTTTGACATTGCTTTTGATCATTCAGTCATCTTGCTTACATTTACATTAAAGAGGCACTTGTAGGTCAGACAAATATAACATAACAGTTATAATGAAATAACCACAAATGTCTTTTCTGTGCTCACAGCATTATCAGTTTTATTCAACCCCCAAGTGACATTCAATCTTAGTACTTAGTACAGCATCCTTTTACAGTTATAACAGCTTTTAAACGTGAAGCATAGCTTGACACAAGTGTCTTGCAGCGATCTACGGGTATCTTCGCCCATTCTTCATGGGCAAAGGCCTCCAGTTCAGTCACATTCTTAGGCTTGCGCACTGCAACTGCTTTCTTTAAGTCCCACCAGAGGTTCTCAATCGGATTTAAGTCTGGTGACTGCGATGGCCACTCCAAAATGTTCCAGCCTTTCCTCTGCAACCATGCTCTAGTGGACTTGGAGGTATGCTTGGGATCATTGTCCTGTTGAAAGGTCCAACGTCTCCCAAGCCTCAGGTGTGTGACGGACTGCATCACGTTTCCATCCAATATCTCCTGGTACTGAAGAGAATTCATGGTACCTTGCACACGCTGAAGCTTCCCTGTACCTGCAGAAGCAAAACAGCCCCAAAGCATGATTGACCCTCCACCATGCTTCACAGTAGGCAAGGTGTTCTTTTCATCATAGGCCTTGTTCTTCCTCCTCCAAACATAGCGTTGATCCATGGGCCCAAACAGTTCTAATTTTGTTTCATCAGTCCACAGAACACTATCCCACAACTTTTGTGGTTTGTCCACATGGCTTTTGGCATACTGCAGTCGACTCTTCTTATTCTTTGGAGACAGCAAGGGGGTACGCCTGGGAGTTCTGGCACGGAGGCCTTCATTACGCAGTGTGCGTCTTATTGTCTGGGCTGAAACTTCTGTACCCACATCTGACAAATCTTTTCTCAGTTCCTCAGCAGTCACACGGGGACTTCTCTCCACTCTACGCTTCAGGTAGCGCACAGCAGTCGAAGTCAGCATCTTCTTTCTGCCACGACCAGGTAGCGTTTCAACAGTGCCCTTTGCCTTGAAT